>NC_081224.1:408225-500725 GCF_902713425.1 Acipenser ruthenus | reverse complement strand
AGACACTAGACCAATTTGCGCAATTCAGCTGATCTCATATCTCTATCTCCCCCTCTCTCTCTCTCTCTCTCTCTCTCTCTCTCTCTCTCTCAGATGCTTGCTGCTCGGCGCTCTCCCCCGTCTCTCTCGATGACATTTACTGGGACCAGTGTGGATCTCTCAGCCCCAGGTAAGAAGCACCGAACACAAGGTCCATTTTTACTACAGG
Organism: Acipenser ruthenus; assembly: GCF_902713425.1. Lineage (NCBI taxonomy): Eukaryota > Metazoa > Chordata > Actinopteri > Acipenseriformes > Acipenseridae > Acipenser > Acipenser ruthenus. Next base: position 500,517 of record NC_081224.1, on the reverse strand, counting down.
GCTGGCGTGGATCCGTACTAGACTAGACTGTAGCTCAACACCCCTGTGCTTTACCATGCGTCTCTCGCGCTTCGTTATGCTTTACTATACCTTCCTGACCTTTAACGGGATTTTAGTATAATTCTGTATGATTACTGTGCTGTACCCTGCTCCTCTGTGTTTGCCGGTGCACCCCTCTGTGGCTTGACATGTCTATTCCCCGCAGGTGCGAGGGGTTCCTGAAACGGCTGGCGTGTTTCTATCGCTGCTCCCCGGACGCGGCTCGCTGGCAACACCCCTCCCGACCGACAGCCATCCAGGCCGTGCCGCTGTGCCTGCGATTCTGCCAGCAATGGTAAGACAGCCAGCCACTTCGCTTGCCTCTCAGAAGCGAAACTCCAGACACTTACACAGCTTTTCAACTCAGCCAGGATACAGAGCAACAAACAGAATTGATAACGTGGTTAGAGAACCGGTGTGCGCGCAGAGATCACAAAGACCAGCTTCACACACACTGTTAGGTAAGATACATAAGACAGGCACTTGAGTGTGCCAGCGAGACAAGCTCCCCGAATCCTCTCCGTCCCTGAGCTGTCTCTCAGAACACGAGGTAACCGATCCCGGTCCGATTTCTGTTTCTACCTCGGTGCCACATTGATGTGTCTAGTTTCCTAACAGAATCACTGCATTGAAAAAAAATACCAGTAATATGTTTGTTCTGATAATAATCTTTTTTTTTTTTTGGTATCCAACGACTTTAATCTAGGCTTTGCTCATTCAATGACTTTTTTTTTTTGGATTGTTAGTTTCTTGTATTGTTGAACCCGTGTCTCTCGCGTGCTGACTGGCCGGTAACAGCAGTTCTCTGATGACGCGGCGGTCTCTGTGTTTGTGGTCCGCAGGTTCGACGCGTGTAAAGATGACCTGACCTGCGCCCGGAACTGGATGAGAGACACTCCGGCAAACAACTGTACCGGAAACTGCGTGACCTTCCAACAGGTACGAATCCAGGCCTGCCTACAGACTCGCTCGTTCAGCCCTTTCCTGAGATTTTCATTCTTAATATTTTTTTTTTGTGCTCTGACGACGGTTTGTAAATTCGAACAGGCTTGAAATTTTTCAGCTTGGCTGTCTATTCGTCCATTGTACAGCTCATCAAAAGACACTCTCAGTAACAAAACGACACCACCTGTTCCACTGTAAAGCGAATTCGATTCCGGCTGTGGGATTGTGTTTTTGTGTGCTGTGTCTGTGTGTGGTTGATCTCTGATGTTTTCTCCAATGGTGCGTATTGTGGTGAATGAAAAAGACATGCAAATTAGGGACATCTGGCGGCCTTGTCATTGTCTGTGCACGAGATTGATTATTTCTCTGATTTCCTGTAAAGAGAAATACTGAAAGCAACTATTTAATAACAAGCATTTGGACTACAAGTCCTTCTCGAGGGCTTTAATACATTGCAATATTTATAGATTTGAATGCATGTGTTGAGCCCAGCTGTAGAAAGCATTGCAGTGGATAATAAGACATGGAGATGGGAGCCACAGAAACGCTTGATTATTATTATTTATTTCTTAGCAGACGCCCTTATCCAGGGCGACTTACACTTGTTACAAGATATCACATTATTTTTACATACAATTACCCATTTATACAGTTGGGTTTTTACTGGAGCAATCTAGGTAAAGTACCTTGCTCAAGGGTACAGCAGCAGTGTCCCCCCCACCTGGGATTGAACCCACGGCCCTCTGGTCAAGAGTTCAGAGCCCTCACCGCTACTCCACACTGCTGCCCTTTCCAGTGGTTTGATTTCATACACATAACAAATCAAAACTACAGAAGCTCTGTAGCCAGCCAGACCGACATCACCTGCCCTCTCTTTTTTTTTGTTGGTGTCTGTGGGCTCCAGCAGAAGACAATGCTGTGGTGTCTTTCAGAAGACTGTGGGCTCCGGCGGAGCTCAGAGAGAAAGCCTGGTAGCCCTGGAAAGTTTTACCAGCCTGCTGCTGCTGCGGTTTCAGCTGAGAGCTCAGTGCAGCTGGGTGAGGGCTGCGGAGATCTGCTGTCAAGTCTCATCAATCTACCAGAGACTGCAGGAGTTGCACATACTGAAACACAAACAAACACCCACACAGACACAAACATACAGAGACACACACATACAGAGACACACACACACAGAGACAAACACAGAGACACACTAAGCCACACACACTGAGACACAAACACAGACACACTAAGCCACACACACACAGACAAACACAGAGACACACAAAGCCACACACACACACAGACACACAAAGCCACACACACACACAGTGACACACTAAACCACACATACACACACACGGCCACACACTATTTACCCTGCATCGTTTTTTTTTTTGCAATCAATGAGCGAGTGCAACACATCTCATGAGAGAAGGGTGCGGAAACCGAGACATTTCTTTCACCTAGTGTAGCACCAGTTTAAAAAAAACACACGCACACAAAAGACACATTTACCACAACACGCGTTTCTTACCAAACCCGTTCAACACAGGTGAAGACCGACGGAACGAATCTGATACCTGCAACGCCTTGAACACTCTCCGATCAGGACTCAATGATTCTCAATACCGCCCCCCAACACAAAATAAAAGAAGAATGCAACAGCGCTTTACTCGTGCAGTAGACATGAGCTTCTTTACGCTTAGCTAGCCCTTATCCCTGCATCACAGAGCCCTCTCTAATGCTTCTGACAACCCCTCTCAGCTGCCAGGACGATTTTATACAGCGAAAGCCTTCCAGCACCTGGGTCTATCAGAGGCAGGAGCCTCTGCACTGATGTGACACGTTCAGCACAATGAAGTTAACGGTCTTAATCAGCAGTGTGGAGTCGTGGTTAGGGCTCTGGATTCTTGACCGGAGGGTCGTGGGTTCAATCCCAGGTGGGGGGGACACTGCTCCTGTACCCTTGAGCAAGGTACTTTACCTAGATTGCTCCAGTAAAAACCCAACTGTATAAATGGGTAATTGTATGTAAAAATAATGTGATATCTTGTAACAATTGTAAAGTCGCCCTGGATAAGGGCGTCTGTTAAGAAATAAATAAAATAATAATCAAGCTGGAAGAAAAACGCATTTGAAATCACTGCTTCGTCCTCCAGGAAAGAAACGTTTAATACAGCAAATAACGAGACAACGCAAAATCGCTTCTCTTAGCGATAGTGGACGCTTAAAAAGGTGGGACCGGCGATACTTGTTAATAAAGCGAATGAGGTTTAACAAAACCGTACAAATTAATTTGACAGCATCAAAAGCTGGACCAGCGATAAGGGTAATACAGCTAAAACAAATGATTTGTTTTAAAGTTAATAAATCTAATCATAAGTTTATTTTTTTTAAAGCAGTAGCAAGAGGGTCAATAAAGCTTAAAAAAAAAAAAAACTCCTATTGCATAGCAGTTTCACCCATTCCAGGTTTTACTCCAAGCTCGATTAGCCCCAGTGCGTACAGGTAACAAGCTCAGGTGTGTTTTATTAAACTCTCACACTGCTATGCAACGGGAGTCTTATTCCCATCCCTGCAATGTACGATCCCTCCTTGACAGCGCTGGTTTGTGTTTCTCAGATGTACGGGGGAGGCAGGGAGCTGTGCCAGTCTCTCTGGGGGGACTCTTTCCTCGCGGTCCCGGAAGAGGAGGGGTCCTGCGCCTGCCTAACTCTCAACGCCTCGGACCAGGAGGTGATGGAGGCTCTGCAGGGCCAGGAGGGGAGCCCTGAGGAACTGGACACTACCAAGACCGGGCTGCCCGTCCGCCCAGCCCCCTGCGGCCAGCCCCGCTCCACCACAGCGCCCCCTCTGTCCGGGAGGAGACAGCGCAAGAGATCCGTCTTCATTGAGGATGTGGAAGGCAGCGGCAGCGGGTTTTAGAGCCTTCTGGAGCTCCAACGAGCAGGGAAAAATAAAGCATTGCATCGATTCATTCATAGATTTAACTGTATTAGCTTTTAGTCATTTCAAAAGGGCAGACTGAAGGATAGCAGGATGCGGGCGGAGTTCAGCCTGTCTTAATTTAATTAACCCCCACAGATGTAAATCCCACCTTTATTTTGACTCGGCCAAAGATCTTACAATAAAGACAATACACTCAATCTGAAAAAAAAGCCTATATTAACATTAAGGCAGGCTCATAAAAACACGACAGATCACCCAGACTGAGCAGTGCTGAATTTAGAAGTGCTAAAAGAAACGCACTATAGTTTATTTTAGTATTTAAGAACAGAACACAGAAACTCATAACTTATCAACATCATCATAATCTGTCATACTGTGTGCAATTATATATAAATCTCACTGGTTTTCCTTTATATCAGAATGCATTCCTTTCTCTCTTGTGGTGTTTGCAGTCTGAGTTTTTTTTAACAGACCTTGTAATAAGTTGCTACTGAATCCTGATCATAACGAGAATCATACCATGTAAATGTAATGGTCATATTACCAATAAAATAATATTGGAAACCAAACTCTGCCGACTGCTGTGTCATGAATCGGAATGGCGTCTCCGGATCACAAGACGTTTTTGGAAGCAGATAAATGTTCTAACGCAGCCGGGCCTCGTACCGTGCCTACGCCAGCGCTGGACTCAGAGGGACCCTGACTGTGTAGCTGCTGTGGTGTGGCTCTGGGTGGACGTGCAACAGTGTTTTTGTAACAAGTGTTGAAGGCAAAGTTTGAGAACATAGCTGACCAAAAACAGCCTTCACTGGCCAGTGCAGGGGTGCACCTTCCCAACGTGATCACTCTATAGGGCGATGCTAAACTTTTGGGCATAGCTGTACACTGCTTACACCACGTCTGCTTAAATGAACAACTTACGCAGCTGCGACCTGCACAGAACTGCAGACTAGAGAATACAAGAGTCACTGAAAAAGCTCTGAAAGAGAAGCCACTGAGATAAAATGGCAGCACCCCACTATTTTATAGATCTGGAGCTCACTGAAGTCTGGGTCAAGATCCAGCTCTTTATATCTCTTACAAATGCAGCTGACCTCCGTCTGCAATAAATACCAATGAGAGAAAGACACAGACATAACCTGTATGTACTTGACTTGACAAGAAATTAATCCTTTAAGATTGAGGTATGGGCGGCGGGTTTAGATTTTACACCTGTTTGAATGTTAAAGTTATTTATTTGAGAACATGTTGGCGTTACAAGATTGCGTGTATGTGTTATTTAAAAAAAAGGGTAATACAAAGATTTATGAAATGGAATAATTAAAGTTATGAACAAACAAACAAACAATCGCCAGATGAGGAGAACAAGCTCACCTTTAAGCAAAGAGACAAGGCAAGCCTCTTCTCAAAACATTGACATCATGCTTATTTTACTACAGCTTGACACACACAGAGAGAGAGAGAGAGAGAGAGAGAGACGCACCAACACACGCAGACCCGTTCTGCATTGCAACACCAGTTACCACTGGAAGCTGTGGTCTAACCCAGCGTGCAGAGGCTGGCGATTCCCGGGCAGTTCAGTCCAATTGCATCTCGACTGTCTTACGGACGGCCCAGCCGCTCTGAAGAGGACCCGGCCCAGCACGGAGCTACAGGTCCCGGACCGTCTCCAGGGCTTGCTCTGTGAAGTAGCGATGGGGCAGCCTCTTGGCTCCCTCGTCGTTCTTCTTCCTCCCGTAATACGACAGCACGGAGGAGCAGTTCTGTTTGGCCGCTGTCGCCTTCGCACCGCCCTCATCGTCGTCATCATCATCCCTGCACAGGGGACGAGAATCTGGCTTTATTCATCACAGACAGACAGAGGCCCCACACGCCTGTTCCACTGGGAGGCTGGCTCATTATTCCACGCTTGCTGCCCACCTTGCTTCGTCAGACAGCAGGCTTGTCAGCTGCTTCTTATTAACCCAAAATTAAAAGAACAGGTAGCGGGGTTCGGAAAACATCCAGCGTTCCACGTCCACGTTTAAATCACGTACCTGTAAACTTTTCATCGTGAATATCCCGACAACTTTTTTTACACAAAAAGAGCTGTGAAACAGACTTCAAAAGCTGTCAGGATGTTAAGGATGAAAAGAAAAAAAAAGACAGGTACCTTATGCAATCAGTTAAGAACATAAGAAAGTTTACAAACGAGAGCAGGCCCCATTCAGCCCATCTTGCTCGTTTGGTTGTTAGTAGCTTATTGATCCCAGAATCTCATCAAGCAGCTTCTTGAAGGATCCCAGGGTGTCAGCTTCAACAACATTACTAGGGAGTTGGTTCCAGACCCTCAATTCTCTGTGTAAAAAAGTGCCTCCTATTTTCTGTTCTGAATGCCCCTTTATCTGATCTCCATTTGTGACCCCTGGTCCTTGTTTCTTTTTCTCCCCCAATCAAACTGCTACTGAAATGAACAGAGCGCTCCCCTCTACACTTCGGACCGGTCTGTTGAATGCTGCACGCCTCGCCTAACTAAAATCAATGAGAAATCGGACTGAGCCGTCATGTCATTTTTCCATTGCCTTTTAGTTTATAAATCAAAGCGTGTTGCATAAATACACACGCGGTGCGGTCCACGTTCCTGTTTACATGACAGAGAAAGCGAGATTAAAAATTAATGCAATTCTTGAAATCACAGGGCATACCTCACAGTACTTCCAATTATTATTATTATTATTTATTTCTTAGCAGACGCCCTTATCCAGGGCGACTTACAATTGTTACAAGATATCACATTATTTTTTTTACATACAATTACCCATTTATACAGTTGGGTTTTTACTGGAGCAATCTAGGTAAAGTACCTTGCTCAAGGGTACAGCAGCAGTGTCCCCCACCTGGGATTGAACCCACGACCCTCCGGTCAAGAGTCCAGAGCCCTAACCACTACTCCACACTGCTGTACTTCAGTTTCAAACAGTTTGTCAATTCTGTACAGAATTATATTTTCCAGCACACTGTAAAATCCGGCACTATTTACTGGTCCCAAACGATGCTGGATTAGACAGGTATTTACTGTATTTGTTAATATTCTCTCTGTTTCTTGCAGGTGTCAGATATGTTGAAGCACAGAGGAACACAATCTTGTGTGTGTGTGTGGTTTAACAGAGAACATCCTAAAAATCAACAACACATGAGATTGCCTATGATGATGCATGGCTTTATGGGTCACCCTGTACATTTTAAATCTCAGAAATCTCTACAGCTGTCCCAGAGAGTACTTGGCTGTTTTCCAGTCAACAATTTCAGCGTCAGCTACTTTTTTTCAAGCCATCATTTCAGCGTGCGCGGTGTAAACAGGGGCCAGTCTGTACCGACTCCCCCCCACAGCAGCTTGTGACTCGGACAGCGGGCGAGCGATCGGAGCCCAAGGTCGTCCGAGAGATCGCTACCGCAGCAGAACAGCCCGTCCCTATCACTTTACTGTGCGCAGAAAGGGCACAGACAAGACAACACTGTTGCAAATACAGGAGCTTGGGGTTATCACAGGGGCAACGTGGTCGTTTGCAAAATTCGACAACGCCAATAGCTACTGTTATTATCTTCAGCCCCGAGCCCCGACTGCAGTCCGTACAAGAATGAACCCACTGCTGCAAAGGACAAAGGCACAGGGAGAATTGAACTTTACTAGCATATTTATAGCAAAATTGATTTGTAGATCAAGTGGCCATTCTTTACTATTTTAATAAAGAACAAAGTGAAAATTCAAAGCTGCTTTGTCGTACAGATTACCGCAGTGTGTGCCTCAATATAAAAACAGCAGGGATGGAAATAAGACACTGCATAGCAACTTGATCCATTCCTGCTTGTGGAAGACTCATCTGAGCTTGTTATCTCTACAAGCTGTGGCCAAAAATATTGCATCACCCCTGACAGAATTAATTCATTTTGCTTCTTAAAGTCCAATGAAAGCTGCAGGATCATGTTACGCTAACATATTGAACAAAGTTTACAAACGAGAGGAGGCCATTCGGACCATCTTGCTCGTTTGGTTGTTAGTAGCTTATTGATCCCAGAATCTCATCAAGCAGCTTCAACAACATTACTGGGGAGTTGGTTCCAGACCCTCACAATTCTCTGTGTAAAAAAAGTGCCTCCTATTTTCTGTTCTGAATGCCCCTTTATCTAATCTCCATTTGTGACCCCTGGTCCTTTTTTCAGGTCAAAAAAGTCCCCTGGGTCGACATTGTCAATACCTTTTTAAAAAAACTTGGATATGAAATTAACTGGGCGTTGCTGCACACTTACTGTTATGTAAACACTAAAGAGGACGTCTGTATTTGACCTGCACATATTTAGACAAAGACATAAAATTCTAAATATGTGTAACATTAAAACATGAAGCTATTGAAAACGCCTGCAATGCACTCTCTCAGAAGCAGAGACAGCAGCCGCAGAGTCTCATATCGCTCCTACGTGAATTAAACACAGCACAGACTTGACTGGAAACAAATAATGTCAAAACTCTGTGGGCAAAATCTCTAATCTAACAGCTGACAGAAAAAAACAATCGCACGCTTTGTGATGGTGAAGGTCAGGTTGATAAAACTCGCTGTTCTCATCTCCTTTCCCTGTTCAGCAGCCTGTCAGGGCAATCAAACAGGGGGGGGGCGACAAGGCGAGGGGGTGGGGAGTTGGCTGCTGTGCACGACCGTTTTGCTCCAAAAAAAAAATCCCCCAGCTGGCAAGATAAAAAATACAAGCGCTTGGAAAAGAGAGAGGCGTTGTTGTGAAAACGGGGAGAGATAGGAGGCCGGGAGCCAGAGAGTTCCTGCTTTGTGATGCTGCCAACTTCATCTGCAGATTATTTTTTCATTCAAAATAATAGGGGCTATAACCTCCCCCAATCATTGTGTCAATGACGTATTCAGATTTTGTGTGTTAAGGAAGGGGGGGCCAACGCGGGTCTGGAGAGCCACAATCCAGCAGGTTTTATAGGACCCCCTAAATCATCCATTTCTAAAGAATGCGAGATGATCAATTTAGCAAGTTAACATGTTCAATTAAATCAGGAGTGGTCAGCTCTGATCCAGGAGAGCTGCAGAGTGTTCACGTTTTTCTTCCAAATTCTTTCCAAAATTACTTAATTGAACAAATTACTACTTAAATTGAAAAAGAATGACTGCTTAACTAGTCAATTTAATGGTTTTTAGGGCTACCTACGAAACCAGCTGGACTGTGGCTCTCCAGGACCATGTACATTTGGGCTCAGAATGCTAAAGAAATCTGGTTAAGAAGGAGAGCCCCGCCCACACAAAACAGCCAGGGTCTTTGTAGTCATATTCATTATATATATATATAATTATTATTATTATTTTCTTAAATACAATGACACATCAGACTCTCATGTGGTGTGTTGAAGCGGGGTGAGCATTGTCGTTCACTTGAACAAAAAAACTCTGCCTTCCGCGAACACAATGGAGCTTAAACAAAAACAAGAAGAGAGAAAACATCACGTGCGTGCTTCAGCTAGAGCGTGTGAAAGAACACCAGGACACAGACACAGCGGAAGCCATTTCCCGTTCAGTTTCTTTCCTACACAGTTTCTTCCCTGTGATTTGGTTGCTGTTGTAATCGAGTTGTCTCAGGAATCCTCCTCCCGAGTGGAGGGCATGTGTTATTTTTTGGACCAGGCGTGCAAGCCTGGCTAGTAGTTATTATTATTATTATTATTATTATTATTATTATTATTATTATTATTATTATTTATTTCTTAGCAGACGCCCTTATCCAGGGCGACTTACAGTCGTAAACAAAAACACATTTCAAGAATCACAGTACAAGTATTAATACAATTAAGAGCATGATAAAATACAATGGCTTTGGTTCTAGCAAGTACAAGAATATGACAAGATACGATTCAATAACGGAGCAGATAACACTGTCAGTGATAGTTACATCAGGATATAATTAAATACAAAAATACTACAGATTAAATAACACTTGTGACAGATTACAGTACTCTGTAAAGTACAGGATTAAATGCAGTAAAATAGGGGGCAGATAAGAGCAAGTAAAGCACATTTAAGGAAGAGTGATAAAGTGTCCAGAGGGAAAAAAAGAGGAGTTTCTACAGGTGCTGTCTGAAGAGGCGAGTCTTGAGATTAGCTCACCATCCCCGATACACAGGAACGAATGCGTTTAAACCAGGACGGCTGTTTACACACTGTAGATAATGCTAATTGAAGTGAGGAAATCTAATTGAAATGACAGAACACAACAGCTTTCTTTAACAGGGCCCTTGTGTTTTTACACAGCATGCTTCAGCTGGCAGGCGTGTGTGCACACACAGCTCTGTGATCTGGCTTAACAGACACCGGACTAGCACTATTTTCAGAACAGAAAATAGGAGGCACTTTTTTTACACAGAGAATCGTGGGAGTCTGGAACCAACTCCCCAGTAATGTTGTTGAAGCTGACACCCTGGGATCCTTCAAGAAGCTGCTTGATGAGATTCTGGGATCAATAAGCTACTAACAACCAAACGAGCAAGATGGATAAAGACAGGGTTATTTAACACCACAACCCTGCTAGCACGTTGGCTCAGGAGTTGAGTTTCAGAGCCGAGCTGGGTGCTGCTCTCACCTACCAGTGTACCGGCACAGCCTTGCTATGCAGGAGGGTCTTGGCGGTGCTCCAGCTGAAACGCACGAACTGCGGGTATCCGAACACGGGGTCCAGCTGCTGGGACAGCCAGGCTTTGGTTTTGGGGTCTGGGGGAGGAAAAAAGGAAGGAGGAGCAAACTGTTACAGGGTCGAAGATCTAAAAACGTATGCATTATTAAAATAATTTTAAAAGACGCAAACACGCCCACAGACAGACAGATGCACAGCCATGGCCCAAAAGCATTGCATCATCCTGTAGAGCGAACTCAGTGTGCTTCGTAAAGAGGAATGAAACCTGCAGGACAATGTGACGTTAACATACTGAAATCACACACACCGCCGCTTTGGAGTTTTCCAGATACTTCATGAAGAATTAACAAATTGAAAAATATTTTTCAACATGAAATACTGGTGTGCTACTAGCATGGCTTCCGGCAGACTTTTTTTAAGAGATCTAAAATTACGTTTCTATAGTTTTTGGAACTTCTGAAAGTTCCAAGCCACGGTGCACGGGTCGGAACACCTCTTAGCCAATGAGATTGCTCGCTGTATTTTTTTTTTTTTAAAACCAGCCTCACCGTTGGGGTATCCGGAGCCATACTTCATCTCAGCCTCTCCCAGATCTTCCACAAACGTCCAGTCCTTCACCGCGTGATCCCTCGCCACCTGCAACCCAACCAGCACCGCAGGAGCGTTTCATATGTATTTATTTCTTGCATTTATAGAGCACTTTTTAGAGAAAAAGTATCGCAAAACACTGTACAGTGCATAGCAGAAAAAAAAGCAAACCACAATGCATTTGTATAGCAGGTCACAGATACCAGGCTGTGTAAGGAGGCTGTGTGGTGCAGTGGTTAAAGAAAAGGGCTTGTAACCAGGAGGTCCCCGGTTCAAATCCCACCTCAGCCACTGACTCATTGTGTGACCCTGAGCAAGTCACTTCACCTCCTTGTGCTCCGTCTTTCGGGTGAGACGTAATTGTAAGTGACTCTGCAGCTGATGCATAGTTCACACACCCTAGTCTCTGTAAGTCGCCTTGGATAAAGGCGTCTGCTAAATAAACAAATAATAATAATAATAATAATAATAATAATAATAATAATAATAATAATAATAATAATAATGATACCACTGCCATCGTCAGACCATTTAAAAAAAAGACATTAAAACCCACTAAGATATGAAAGCCATTTCTATAAAAGTGCCTTTTAGTCTTGATTTTTCTTGAACCATAGAAAGAAATTCTTGTTTGAATTATTTCAATTCAAAATCAACATCTCTCTCTCTCTCTCTCAGCAGCTGAATCCTTTCCTCCCCCCATCTGCTTTGACCACACTGCCTCCTGCTGGCAGGAAGAGGATAAGCAGGAGGACAACAACAACCGACTGCGATCCAAAATACAAAAGCTTCACAAAATAAAACAGGCAATCAAACCCACGGCAATCAATAGTCATTTTTGTTACATCTAGTCTTATTTTGTCCCTTGGACCTTAGATGGTTGCAACTCTTTTGCAAATACTTAAAGCACTGTGGAACATGTGCAGATGCGGTTGCTTCTTGAATGGTCAACACTGTGCCCTCCCTCCCTCCCTCCCTCCCTCTCCTCACCTTGGCACAGATACTGGCAGCGCTGACGATGGGGAACAGGGAGTCCGCCTTGGGTCTGACAGTGACCTCCACCCCCGGGAATCGCTGGGACAGCTTGTCCTGGTACTTGTCAGCAGGTCCCACTGTGTCCACAAACACCTGGAGAGACAGAACCCACGAGAAAGCCCCAGGAGTTTAAATGACGTCTCAATCCTGAAATCCCAAAACGTGCTTCCACAGCTGTGCGTTATTATAAAAAGGGGCATTACTACACAACACAAGGGTGGTCAGTTAGTTATTTATTTTATATTTAAAGATTGTGGCTCTTGCATCTGCCACCACAGATTATTATTATTATTATTTATTTCTTAGCAGACACCCTTATCCAGGGCGACTTACAACTGTTACAAGATATCACATTATTTTTTACATACAATTCCCCATTTATACAGTTGGGGTTTTTACTGGAGCAATCTAGGTAAAGTACCTTGCTCAAGGGTACAGCAGCAGTGTCCCCCACCTGGGATTGAACCCACGACCCTCCGGTCAAGAGTCCAGAGCCCTAACCACTACTCCACACTGCCGCCAGATCCACCGACTTGCCCCCCTCTTTTCATCTCTCACCCCTTTAAGCCACAAGGGACGATGCTAACTAGCTTATTTTACCCAAGGAGGTGCACAAAACAGGGTTTCAAACGCACAGACAGAGAGAGAGAGAGAGAGAGAGAGAGAGAGAGAGAGGCCGGTTGGATGTGGCGCTCCGAACGGTCAGTTTCCTCCTCGCGAGGCTCGACTCGCTCTCGAATGAGTTTTAAGAAGAGCCCCTATTTGCACAGCAGCAGCTGCACTGCTTCCTGCGTCGGTCCTCGCTGATTCACCTCTTTGAGCTGCACCCCGCAGTCCAGAGCATGCTGAACCAGCCCGATGGCTGCATCGTGAGACAGAGCGTTCAGGTTGTACTTGACCCTGTGGCAGACACACACGAAGGAGACAGTTACTGACACGCTACGCCTCCGCACACACACCTGATGTGAAAAGCTACCTGGGGGGGGGGGTTGGGGCATTTCGAAACCAATTCTGCAGACAGTTTCTACCCATCCCCCTATAGAATGAATCGAACGAAACCTGCTGAATAATGTGATGCTGAAATATTGAATTGCACACCGCTTTGTAGTTTTCCAGATACTTAATGAAAAAGCTGACAAATTTATTTCTTAGCAGACGCGACTTACAATTGTTACAAGATATCACATTATTTTTACATACAATTACCCATTTATACAGTTGGGTTTTTACTGGAGCAATCTAGGTAAAGTACCTTGCTCAAGGGTACAGCAGCAGTGTCCCCCACCTGGGATTGAACCCACGACCCTCCGGTCAAGAGTCCAGAGCCCTAACCACTACTCCACACTGCTGCCTCCCCTCCCCTCCCCTCCCCTTGACACATTATCTTCATAAGCAAAATATCCTACCTACTCAACTTTAGATAGCCAAGCCTGATTACAGAAAACAGATATATTTGTTTGTTTTATGGGTGGCTTTTTGCTCTTAATAAATTTCCGCCTTTGCACTTCGAAACAGAGTCCTATCAGGCATGGAAACAAGACTCCTACTGCACAGCAGTTTCACCCAGTCCAGGTTTTACTACCAGCTTGATCGGCCACAGCGTGCCCAGCTGTGCATAATAATCCTCATCGTGAAAACCAGGAACGGATCAAACTGCTATGCAACAGGAGCCTTTATTTGCATCCCCTTTGCCTGCGCTCCCTGGAGAGCGTCCTACCTCTGCAGCATGCTGGTGGAGATGGTATTGGGAGACAGGACCTGCAGAGCCCAGCCCACAAAGTGCTTCGCTTCGTCCAGCTTCACAAACAGCCTCTCCCTCTCCTCTTCCGACAGCGTCTTCGAATCTACACGGGGGGGGGAACGGCACTCAATATCACGCTGCAAGAACATCTTGATTTGTGAGATCAGACCACAAGGGTGGGGTTACCCTGTGACTGCGTGTACACCACGACAGAGTGGGGAGAGTTTAGCTTTTCAACGCACGCCGCAATGCATTCTGGTAAGTGTAGTCCTGCTGTGAAAGGTCAAACATACCAGAATGCATTGGGGTGCGAGTGAAAGTCTGAACTGTCCCTGTTTAGGGCAGTGGTACAAAAAAAAAGTTTTGCATCACCTAGAATTTTAGGATTGAGACATAAGAATTAATTAAAAAAAAAAAAAATACTGTACGAGTATAATTTAGAACTCCAAAAGGATATTGCAAAAGTCTACCGGTAGCCTTTCATTTCATGTTAGATTTCAAAACGTCACATTTTTAAATTTGTCAGTTTTTTCGTTAAGTAGATGGGGAAAACTACAAAGCGACGTGGAATTCAATATGTTAACGTCACAACCACATCAAAACAAGGGCAACAACTCAGGTAAGACCACTATTAAATGTATTTATCTTAATGCTAGAAGTCTCAGAAACAAAATGTTAGAACTTGAAGCTACTGCACTTTCAGCAGGTTTCATTCCACTCATTTTTGCTTCATAAAGTTAATTCTATCAGGTGATGCAAAACGTCTGGCCACAGCTGTATATGCATTACAAAACAGATTTATAGAGATCACACTTATTAGCACGGTACAGCTGGGCACACCGAGACTGAAGGGGGACATTTCAAAGCTGGACTAACGCACTGACCCTGCTTCAGGTTTGTACAGAGGCCAGTCTGTACGCACACAGGCACAGCGATCAACAACGCGACTCAAAACATTACCGTCAGCATCGCAGGCAGCTGCTCAAGCCACACAGCGACGAGCACACCCAGCCCACACGCAGACACGCCTGCTCCTTACCCGCAACTTTGAGATCCTGCAGGTGCGGCTTCATCGACACCGGGCAGAAACATATCCCATAAACCATGGGACCTGAGGAGGAAAGAAATCGAAAGGAGCTCTAAGTGCGGCAGGACACTCATCAGCACCCACTCCATGTCCCAGGAACGCCAGGGGCGAGCTTTGGGAATGGAATGGGAGGGGAGAGGGGGTGAGGGAATGCTGCCTTCCCAATTTAAATTGTCTGTTAGGCAGTAGCTCAGAAATTCTTAGCAGACGCCCTTATCCAGGGCAACTTACAATTGTTACAAGATAACACATTATTTTTACATATATGAATGAAATCTTATTTAACATCATGTAATCAAAAAACTACAAAATTATATTGCAAAAAACACCAAAATCTACAAGGGTGTAGGGCAGCAGTGTGGAGTAGTGGTTAGGGCTCTGGACTCTTGACCGGAGGGTCGTGGGTTCAATCCCAGGTGGGGGACACTGCTGCTGTACCCTTGAGCAAGGTACTTTACCTAGATTGCTCCAGTAAAAACCCAACTGTATAAATAGGTAATTGTATGTAAAAAAATAATGTGATATCTTGTAACAATTGTAAGTCGCCCTGGATAAGGGCGTCTGCTAAGAAATAAATAATAATACGTTAAGGTGACAGGATTCAGCAGGTTGCTCAAGTTAAAGGACTCTGTAGGGGGCTGCAATGCTTGCGGTCATTTCTGTATGCGTGTGCGGCAGTGGGACAGTTCTATCAGGGTCGGCTTCACCTCGGGTCCCTTTCCTTATCCTTACCGAGGACGGGACCCCTGCCGGCCTCGTCGATCCCCAGACAGCAGTCCTCTGTCCGGCACACCTCCGGAACGACAGAAGCCAGCCGGCAACTCCTGGAATTGTCCGCTTCAAATTCACTCAGGTCCATTTTCTCTCACTGTTTTCTGAAACGGAAACAGCAGACTTAACTTTGCTTCCCATGTCAATAAAGTTTTAACCCTTTTAAAAAAGGTACAAAGGCACACATGTGGGATTTGAAAGAGTCGCTGAATATATGACGCGTATGTAAGAAACGCTGCCCATTAAAGACTCTTTTTTTTGTAAAGAGCAAAAAAATTAAAATGTTTTTTTTTGTGCATCATTTAAACTTGTCCACTTGCAAATAATTTTGAGCCATTTTGCAGCTTTCAGTAATAGTTTATGTTTTTATTTTACTTTTGTTTTATTTAGCCGACGCCTTTATCCGAGGCGACTTACAGAGACTAGTCTTAAATTTAATCATGGCTTAAAATTGCAAATGTGTAATTCCCCGATAAAAAACGACCTCAGAGTATTCATGACAAAAACAGCGTGCATAACAGCGTGTATTACTTCCAAACAACCGTATTAATCTAAACTTAACACCATTAAGCAGCGTACTCACACGTGAAAGGCTAAATAATGTCTAATGTTTAATGAAATTGTATTTTCTCTCTATCTCCCGCACCATGCCCAGACTCCAGCTCTGCAAAGACATCCTATTCCATTTTACCCGCGCGTTTGTTGTTACGCCAGCTATGCGCTGAGGGTTATGGGAGTTGTAGTTTGTTGTTACGCCAGCTATGCGCTGAGGGTTATGGGAGTTGTAGTTTGTTGTTACGCCAGCTATGCGCTGAGGGTTATGGGAGTTGTAGTTTGTTGTTAACTGTGTAGTTCGCGTAAAGTACGTTTTTCGAGTTGTTGTTAGTTTGAATACAGCACAAACACGTACAGTTTATACTGCAGATCGGTTTGGGCAACACCACTGCATCTCTGATTCATATACTGAAATAAAACATGGAGTGCGCTATAACGCAAATATCCATCGATCAATGTGTGAGTGTGTGTGTTTATGATATAGCGCCTTTCATGAGCAAGCCGTCCCAAAGCGCTTTATAAAGCAAGCAAACATAATAATAATAATAATAATAATAATAATAATAATAATAATAATACCAAACATGAATTACAACAATTAAAATGTCTATTTTCCAAGCGAGACTGTTTGTGTAAGAGACACGCGCCGAATGTCTGTACCACCTCATTTTCACCGGATCATTATACAGCGCTATAATAATAATTGCATTTAAAAAAGAATTAAAAAAAGGTATTTGTTTATTTATTTTCTCGTTTACTTATTTTTTTTTAAGTGACCCACTTCCATGCACACGTCGCAGTTCAAATGGCGTCAGCAAACGTGCAGGACCAGTCCCAACATTTGCAAAAAAAACCAGCCGCTAAACAGAATGCATGTGCACGGATATGTGCTTTGTTTTTTTTAATTATATACACGTTAGCTGGCTGACAGTATATAGATATTTTTGTGCAGCTGTCCCAATGCTGCTCCGTCAGAACATGAGGACGCTAGCAGCCCCCTAGTCTCGCGCGATGCCATTGCGTCATTATTATAAAAAGGGGGTTCTGGATTCGGCGCGTGCTGCCTGATGCACCAGATTACTTTCAAATTCAAAACTGCGGCAGAGAGACAGAAGTATCGTTTTTGCACCACCGCTGACTGCCTACGACTGATAAGTATGCTTAGATTTTGAATTATTTATTATTATTTTTTTTTGTAGAGTTGTATTGTATAATTGGCGAGGGGGTTTTTATTAAGATGTACGCACCTTTGACGTGCGCCGTTGAGTTGTGCGTATTTGTCTTTCAGACTCGACAGTTGCAAAGCGGGTTAGTGTTTCGTACTGGTAAGCAGACAAAGGGAAGGCATGCGTCTGTTTTAAAGACCAGCAGTAGCCCCTGTGTTAATTTTGAGCTGGTTCATTTTGGGGTCCGCACAGTCTTGCAACGCATTTATTTTTTTTACTGAGCTAACATTTATGAATGGGGAAAAAATATACATGCAGGAATTTCATACAAGGCATTCCTTTAGGGTCAAATTTACAACATGTTTCTGTGCGGGCCGCTACATTGAAATAAATAGAAAATGCGTCAGTTAAATTTCGGATCGTGTGTGTTGCCATATTGCATGCAATAGAAATTGATTATAAAATGCTTGCATATCTTGTGTGTGTTACAACGAAGCAAAAAATAAGTCAATGGACTCTGCCTGAAATATGACTGTGTGATTCTGTAAAGTAGAGAATGACAGGTTTGCTTACGATAGTCGTTAAGAACATAAGAAAGTTTACAAACGAGAGGAGGCCCCATTCAGCCCATCTTGCTCGTTTGGTTGTTAGTAGCTTATTGATCCCAGAATCTCATCAAGCAGCTTCTTGAAGGATCCCAGGGTGTCAGCTTCAACAACATTACTGGGGAGTTGGTTCCAGACCCTCACAATTCTCTGTGTAAAAAAAAATACAATGTGGTTGTTAAATGCTGTTAAATACAATGTGTTTTTTTTGGTTGGGTCTAATTTACCCCATGAGAAAAAAAGGATAGTCTGTCGATTTCCACATAGCAAAACCAGCCAGCCCTAAACTAGAGTTAAAAATATATATATATATAAAAAAGAGAGAAATAATCTTCAAATTAATTGGATGCCAATGAGAAAAAATATATAATTTAAAAAAAAAAGTGCAAGTTGAAAATTGTCCAAAATGGGCTGTTTGTGGGAAAGATGAAAACGCTATATAAATAAGCCTTGTGATGTTTGCAGCGTTATCCCGAGTAAACATAATGACGCGGATTACTTTCCATATAAGTAAAGCTGTACTCTAATTTAATGGACGTGAGAACACATCCCACTGCCGGCAGGTTTACTAGAAGCATGTTGCTGTAACTGCAATTTGCATGAGGCATGGAATTTGAATGCCAGACTTGTTTAAGATAAACTAGAATCACCACTGCAATGCAGCCTGTAAAACGTTGTGTTTGTGTGTGTGTGTTGTGCTTTGCAATATCGGCAGCGTGTTCATTTTAAATACAGAATATCCTAAAATGTGAATGGGGGAGGGATTTTATATTTCAAAGTAACTTTGAAATGGTCACGCATTACATTGCGGTTCTCCTGTTTCTTTGGGGGTTGGAGTCGATTTCCTTTTTAAAACACTTTTCCCGAGTCCTTCGAAAGAAGCAGCATTTGTAGTTATTTTTTTTTTAGAGAGACGGAATCATTCTCGCGATTGCTCGCCAGCTTTCTGCTGTGGCGAGCGCATTTTAAACACAACACTGCCGACTTGCAATTGTGATCTGTGATGTGTTGGCATTTATTACATGGGAATGGGGATGGAGGGCAGGGGTATTGATTTTTAAAAGGTGTCTGACCGCTAATGCATTTGAAAACTCTCGTTTCCTTGCATCAGGGTAACATCGGGATGTCTTCCGGGAACGCTAAAATCGGTAAACCGGCTCCTCACTTCGAAGCCACCGCCGTGGTGGACGGACAGTTTAAGGACATCAAGCTTTCTGACTACCGAGGTACAGATTAAACTCTCCCTTGTAGAACAGATTGCAGCTGTTTGTGTTTCTGGATGCTGGGCGCTTTGCAAGCCCAGACTCTGAAGCTGAGGGGACGCAGAGCTGCTTTGTGGTTTGGGACTTTGGTTTCAGGAGAACAGGTTTCAGTGCCACTGCGAGGCACACCGGGGGAGACTTGGGGGTTTGATACAGAAAAGCCGCCTCAAACTACAGCTCTGGCCAAAAGTTTTGCATCACCTAGAATTTTCGGATTAAGACCATTTTTTTAAACATAATTTTAGATCTTTTATTTAACATTGTGTAATCAAAGAAAATGCTAAATATGGCAAAAGTCTACCTGGAAGCCACAATAGTAATTATTATTATTATTATTATTATTATTATTATTATTATTATTATTATTATTATTATTATTTATTTCTTAGCAGACGCCCTTATCCAGGGCGACTTACACTTGTTACAAGATATCACATTATTTTTACATACAATTACCCATTTATACAGTTGAGTTTTTACTGGAGCAATCTAGGTAAAGTACCTTGTTCAAGGGTACAACAGCAGTGTCCCCCACCTGGGATTGAACCCACGACCCTCCGGTTAAGAGTCCAGAGCCCTAAACACTACTCCACACTTTATGAAGCAGAGTGAGTTCATTCTATAGAGGGGGGGGGGGGGGGGGTGATGCTAAACGCTTGGCTTCAAATGTCTGGCTTTGTGTATCCCTCCCATGAAGTAATATTTCAGCGTTCCTTGATCTGGCGCTCCATCTCCACCGCGTTTTTCGTTTTTCGTTTTCAGGGAAGTACGTGGTCTTCTTCTTCTACCCTCTGGACTTCACCTTCGTCTGCCCCACCGAGATCACCGCCTTCAGCGACCGCGTCTCCGACTTCAAGAAGATCAACTGCGAGGTCATCGCAGCCTCCACCGACTCGCAGTTCAGCCACCTGGCATGGTGAGTGATCCCCGAACCCGAGCCCGGAGCAGAGCTGTGCTGCAGGCAGGGCTCCCCAGCAGCAGGCAGGGAGCTCGGGAGGGGAGTGTCTGTGTGCTATCTGTCTCTGCTCAGTGCAGGCAGGGCGGGTATCTGTGGAGTGCAGACGGGCATCCACGCCCGTGATAAAAGACTCTGGCTGCTTCAGAGCAACCGTCCTGCCCACGGGGAATGCAAACTCATCGGAGTGTCTTAACTAGGGACCCCAAACCCAACGGAACCAATCGTGTGCTCTATTAGATTTTGTAGTTTTGTTCTCGGCTCCTGAAAAGGTACAGATTTCAAGTTGGTTAACTTCATCTCCAGCTGTTTTTAAAGAGGTGAAAATGTTTCACACTGTCTTATTATTATTATTATTATTATTATTATTATTATTATTATTATTGAGTCATTTAGCAGACGCTTTTATCCAAAGCGACTTCCAGAGACTAGGGGGGGGTGAACTCTGCATCATCAACAACTGTGTGTAGGAGGCTGTGTGGTCCAGTGGTTAAAGTAAAGGGCTTGTAACCAGGAGGTCCCCGGTTCAAATCCCACCTCAGCCACTGACTCATTGTGTGACCCTGAGCAAGTCACTTAACCTCCTTGTGCTCCGTCTTTCGGGTGAGACGTAGTTGTAAGTGACTTTGCAGCTGATGCATAGTTCACACACCCTAGTCTCTGTAAGTCGCCTTGGATAAAGGCGTCTGCTAAATAAACACATAACTGCTGCTGCTGCAGAGGCACTTCCAATAGGACCTTGTTTGTTTTACGTGTCATCTGAAGGACGGAGCACAAGGAGGTTCAGTGACTTGCTCAGGGTCACACACACACAGTGAGTCAGTGGCTGAGCTGGGATTTGAACCTCCTGGTATCGAGCCCCTTTCTCTAACCACCGGATGACCCTCCTTCAGAAACGTGTCGCGTTTTTAATCCCGCCTCCTGTTTTTAGGATCAACACCCCTCGTAAGCAGGGGGGTCTGGGCTCCATGAAGATCCCCCTGCTGGCGGATCTCTCCCAGTCGATCTCCCGGGATTACGGGGTTCTGAAAGAGGACGAGGGGATCGCTTACAGGTGAGCAGGAGCGTCGCGTCCCGGGATCAGCGGCTTCCTTATCCGGGAGCGTTGCTGGAAGCACAGGATCGCTTCACCAGCTTTACTACGTGCTGCGATGAACTAGAAATTCATTTTGATTTATTTCTTAGCAGACGCCCTTATCCAGGGCGACCTACAATTGTTACAAGATATCACATTATTTTTACATACAATGACCCATTTATACAGTTGGGTTTTTACTGGAGCAATCTAGGTAAAGTACCTTGCTCAAGAGTACAGCAGCAGTGTCCCCCACCTGGGATTGAACCCACGACCCTCCGGTCAAGAGTCCAGAGCCCTAACCACTACTCCACACTGCTGCTGGTTTTGATCTGTCTCTATATCCTCCTGTATGCCCTTTAGTCATGAATTTTATTGCATTTAAATTTTTAAACAGTTTCTATGGAGTTTGAGAAGTCAGCCCTGCCAGTTTTTTATTTTTTTATTATTATATATACAAATTAAAACATACCTACAGCTCTGGCCCAAAGTTTTGCATAACCTAGAGTTTAGGGTTGAGACGTTCATTTTAAATTGAACTACATGAACACAATTGAGAGATTTTGTATTTAGCATCATGTAATCAAAGAAACTACAAAATGAAATCGCAAGAAAAGTCTACCGGAAGCCATAATAGTAACACAGCAGTATTTCATGTTCGATTTTGAAATGTTTCATTTTTTCAATGTTTTTCGCGAAGTATCTGGGAAACTCCAAAGCGGTGTGGAATTCAATATGTTAACGTCACGTTATTCAGCGGGTTTCGTTCGACTGCATGAAGCAACGTTAATTCTGATGCATAATGTTTGGCCGCAGCTGTATTTGCATTATAAAATGGATTCACTGTCGGCATAGAGGCGGAGATGTTGACCCTGGCTGTGTTCTGGTTTGCACAGAGGCCTCTTCGTGATCGACGACAAGGGAATCCTGCGCCAGATCACTGTCAACGACCTGCCTGTGGGGCGCTCGGTGGACGAGACCCTGAGACTGGTGCAAGCCTTTCAATTCTCAGACCAGCACGGAGAAGGTGAGAGGAGGAGGAGGAGGAGAGGGGGGGAGAGAGGAGGGGAGAGGAGGAGGAGGAGGAGAGGGGGGGAGAGAGGAGGGGAGAGGAGGAGGAGGAGGAGGAGAGGGAGGGAGGGAGGGAGGGAAGGAAGGAAGGAAGGAAGGAAGGAAGGAGAGGAGGAGAGGGATAGGCGGGAGAGGAAGGGAGGGGGGAGGAAAGGAGAGAGGAGGAGAGAGAGAGGGGAGGAGAGAGGAGGAAGGAGAGGAGGGGAGGAGTCTGCACACACTGCACTGAACATCAAGCGAGGCATCGATGAACAGTTTGAATGTATCGTGAACAACAGAGCTAGCACACCATGATCATATTGCAAACATTACCAAGAAAATATACCACTGTGTTTGACAGACCAAGAGCCCCGAGCACCGCGCAGGATCGCTCTGTGAGAATTAAAAAGTGGCTACTGCACTTCGGAGATCTGTCGTGTGAAGGATCTCTGATTTCTGATCTGCAAGCCGGTGCAGATTTTAAAGGATTTCCTACAGGAGGATTCAAAGCGCTGTGCTTCAGCGTGACAAAGCAGATTAATTAAAACTGAGCAACAGAACATGCAAATGAGACTTATTTTTATCAGCGACGGTCTGGAGGTGTGTGTGTGCATGTGCGTGTGCGTGTATATTTAGATAGACACATTAATAATTACACATGCACTTTCCACAGTTTCACATGCCTGTTTAATCCTAGCCGATGGGCTAGTTCTTAACGGGGGGTAATGGATTTGAATTGTACCTCCCAGTTGCTCCTGTGCTTCACTGAACTGGTTTCTGTCGTTCTTTCCCCAGTTTGCCCAGCAGGCTGGAAGCCGGGCAGCGACACCATCGTCCCCAACGTGGAGAAGAGCAAGGAATATTTCTCCAAGCAGAAGTGACGCGAGAGCGACATCCGTCCTCTGTGGGGTAGCGAGCACTGATCTGACAAGGGCGCCCCTTGTGTTCTAGCGAGGCACTGCACGCTGAGACCTCAGGGCTTCCCACTTTATTTTAGTATTTTTCTTGATTTGTAAGAATGAGACAAAGTGTTAAGTTTGTGCAAAAAATAAAAGCTGACATTTCAAAACTGGTGCGCGTCTGTTTTATAATATATGTATATGTGAGTGTGTGTTTTAGATCTGTCTGTCCTTGATTGGGTAGCAGTCTTAACATACACTTCTGTAGGCATGGCAGATTGTAATACAAATATTTATTTCTTAGCAGACTTACAATTGTTACAAGATGTCGCATTATTTTTTACATACAATTACCCATTTATACAGTTGGGTTTTCACTGGAGCAATCTAGATAAAGTACCTTTTATTATTATTATTTGTTTATTTCGCAGACGCCTTTATCCAAGGCGACTTACAGAGACTAGGGTGTGTGAACTATGCATCAGCTGCAGAGTCACTTACAACTACGTCTCATCCGAAAGACGGAGCACAAGGAGATTCAGTGACTTGCTCAGGGTCACACAGTGAGTCAGTGGTTGAGGTGGGATTTGAACCGGGGACCTCCTGGTTACAAGCCCTTTAACCACTGGACCACACAGCCTCCTTACTCCAGCCACCTTGCTCAAGGGTACAGCAGGAGTGTCCCCCACCTGGGATTGAACCCACGACCCTCCGGTCAAGAGTCCAGAGCCCTAACCACTACTCCACACTGCTGCCCGGATTTTAGGTTTTAGATTTTGGTTTCTCGAATTGCGTTCCGTGTGTGTGTGTGTGTTTTAATTAAATATTCAGACCGCTTGTAGAATTGGGTTCATCGCAGTGGAGCATTGGGTCGCCACTAGACTGCAGTTGCTTGGGCCGCCACTAGAGGGCACCACAGCCACGTGGAGAGCGGTCTGGAAAACGCATGCGTCATGTTTACAAAGCGCCTGGAATAGAAGACGCTTGCTTGTTTTATTACAAAGTGACTAACTGTTTGTTTTTATTTTAATGTATTTATTTGGGGGGGGGGGGGGTTCGTCACCCTATAGAAATAACTAATTTTGCTTCATACAGTCGAATGAAACCTGCTGAATAATGTCGCGTTAATATATTGAATTACACACCGCCGCTTTGTATAGTTTTCCACATATCAAAAAATTAAAAAATGTGACATTTCAAAATCTAACACGAAATGCCACTGTATTACTATTCAGCGTGATCCAGCGTGTTTTTGCCGCGTTATTTGTGTTGTGAAATGTGCGTCAGAGAGACCAGGCTTTGGTCAGACACGGTAAAGGGCGGCAGCGTTGAGCGTCCACCACTAATGATTATTTTCACGGGCAGCCGACCACAGCTGATCTCTAGGGAGGTGTTAATTACATGCGCGTCCCGACCCGACCGCCGGGTCCCCACTGCTAAAACTAGGAACGCACCCTTATCACTCTGAACAGTAGCGGTGCTGTCGACAAAAAAGACAAGAACGCGTGTCTCCTTCTCCTACCGAAAAAAAAAAACCTCAAACCGGCCGGCCAGTCCTTAAGAGAGCAGCTGCTGGTTTGCCCGTTTGCTCCCTCAATCATGGGCTGGAAAATAAGAGCCTACGAATCCGTCACTTCTGTGCTCGGTCAAGTTTAAACACGCTGCGGCCTCACCTGAGATGGATGAACAAGCCCAAGATTATATAAAACACGCGAATGGGAAATAAACTTCGTTACGCAGGGGTTAGCCTTTGTTTCAGAACTATATTGTTGTAAAGCGCAGGGGACCCAGGCTCTTGATACTGTATCAATGGTTCCTTCCTTACAGCTGCGTGAACAGCTCCCAATAGCCAAGCTACAGACATGAGGCTACTCATGCTGTGAGAAATCTAGAGGAGATTTAGCAGGAACCTCATTCTATAAACTCCTGGCTCCTAATAATACTAGACTTCATTGAGGGGAGCTCTGAACCCCAGGACTGGGTGCAGCAGCAGCAGGGCTAGTGTGAGTTTGTAACCCTGCTCAAACTCCTGGCTCCTGATCATTTCAATATTAATAAGACTTCATTGAGAGGAGTTCTGAACCCAAGGACTGGGTGCAGCAGCAGCAGGGCTAGTGTGAGTTTGTAACCCTGCTCAAACTCCTGGCCCCTGATCATTTCAATATTAATAATAATACTAGACTTCATTGAGGGGAGCTCTGAACCCCAGGACTGGGTGCAGCAGCAGCAGCAGCAGCAGGGCTAGTGTGAGTTTGTAACCCTGCTCAAACTCCTGGCTCCTGATCATTTCAATAATAATAATAATAATAGATTTCATTGAGGGGAGCTAGTGTGAGTTTCTAAAGCTCGGCAGTGTGTTTGTCTAATTGTATAAATGATATACTTGTGTGTATACTGTATATACACACACACACCTTTTAAAACTACAGAAAAGGTACTGAAAAACATTGTAATGACAAACATTTCGACTGCCTTTCTCTTAATAATAATAATAATAATAATAATAATAATAATAATAATAATAATAATTGGAATAAAATAACCCAGGAAGATCCCAATTTGCTGACAGGATGTGGCATTGTGCTGGATTTTAAAAGGCTGGACCGAGTTAAAAATAATAATAATTGAGAAGCTGACATATTTGTATTTTTTTGAAGTCAGCTTCCTTCCTTCCTTCCTTGCTGCCTGGCAGAGAAAGTTTTGGGATTCTTTCAGGGCGACGCATTCCCGTTGCTGGCAGGAGAGGAGAGGAGAGGGGAGAGGGAGAGAGGGAGGGGAGGAGAGAGGGGGGAGGGGAGAGGGAGAGGATGCAAACGTCAATCTTCTTCCCACACAGGTTTCTCCAGCCAACTCGGAAAACCCAGCATTCCTCAACGCAATGTCACTTCCTGCCATGTGAATATCTGTGCATGCACAGCCTGGCCACTTTATTAGGACCTGTCTGTCTCCCTGCCTGGGTTTGGTGTGGGGCTTGTTCTCCTGGTAAACTCCGGGTCCCCACACTGATGAGGCAGAAGGATCAAGCCTCCCCAGCAATGCCTGCACCCAGAGGGCAACGGCTGCTTTCAAGACTATAATGCAGCCGTCCACCATGCCAGCAGAGACTTCAGAAGTGAAGACTTCCCTGGATCTCAATGCGATTGAGCACGTGTGGGATGAGCTTGCACGATCGTCACCCCGATCCCCTGCCGTATCGCTCTATGGACTGGTTTTGTGAAATGACTCCCTGGAGACGCCATCCAGCACCTTGTGGCGTCTGTGCCATGTTGTGTCAAAGCCGTGATTGGGGTGCAAAAGGGTGACCCAACTCGCATGGGACGGGGGGGGGCTAAGAGGAGGGGAAGGCTTCTTATAAAGCTGTACCATCAGGGACTGTTCAAGGGGAATTTATTAGGAAGGACAACTACATCAAGATCGCATTGAAAATGGATCCTGTGACATTAAGGGGCGGAGCCTTTAATGGGTCAAGCGGTGACGTCGCCTGTCTAGAATCCTCGATGTCAGCCCGGACTGTTCTGCAGTCAAAAGGATACCCTGCGCTGCCATGCATGACACATACAGGTGTGGCTTGCTCGCTAGAGCTCCTGCAAAACACATTAACAACACCCTGCACATCCAGCAGCCTCCTCAGTCAGTATAGCTAACTGCTTTAAATACATGGCTGGTCCCAAGACTTACCGCTGATGAGCCAAGCTAATCACTCCCCACAAGCCTTGCTTTGTGTAGAGCTGCTTCATAGCCCTACCCAGCTATCACATCTTAATCTGAGGCTTACAATGGATCAGCTATTTATAGAGGTGCAGCTCATTTATAAAAATTACCTTAGCACGATCTACACCAATTATCACCTAGAGTGGTAGACTGAACTGCTCCCTCCCTCCCTCACCTCCCTAAGAGAAAGGGTGCTCCCTCCAGTCCAGGGCAGGCTTGAGGCATGGAGACTGAACTGCTCCCTCCCTCCCTCACTCTACTAAGAGAAAGGGTGCTCCCTCCAGTCCAGGGCAGGCTTGAGGCATGGAGACTGAACTGTTCCCTCCCTCCCTCACCTCCCTAAGAGAAAGGGTGCTCCCTCCTGTCCAGGGCAGGCTTGAGGCATGGAGACTGAACTGCTCCCTCCCTCCCTCACCCCCCTAAGAGAAAGGGTGCTCCCTCCAGTTCAGGGCAGGCTTGAGGCATGGAGACTGAACTGCTCCGTCACCCCCCTAAGAGAAAGGGTGCTCCCTCCAGTCCAGGGCAGGCTTGAGGCATGGAGACTGAACTGCTCCCTCCCTCCCTCACCCCCCTAAGAGAAAGGGTGCTCCCTCCAGTTCAGGGCAGGCTTGAGGCATGGAGACTGAACTGCTCCCTCCCTCCCTCACCTCCCTAAGAGAAAGGGTGCTCCCTCCAGTCCAGGGCAGGCTTGAGGCACGGAGACTGAACTGCTCCCTCCCTCCCTCCCTAAGAGAAAGGGCCCTTTGGACAATTTCAGCTAGTGTCTTTAGTGTCTAGATGAATTGATAAGTATTAATTACACCTTTTTCAAAACGTTTCTTCACAGTAAAAGCACAGCAAAGCATAATACAGCACGGTAACAGGTAAGGTAAAGCAGATTGTATTTTATCTTGCTCTTAATTGTATTATCACTTGTACTGTGATTCTTGAAATGTATTTTTGTTTACGACTGTAAGTCGCCCTGGATAAGGGCGTCTGCTAAGAAATAAATAATAATAATAATAATAATAATAATAATAATAATAATAATAATAATAAACGTGGAAGGAACTGTGGTGTATGCAGATCCGTGTTGTTACCCGTTAGCGTCTTGTTTTTTTATAAAAAAAAAATTTCCTTTTTTTTTGTATTGTTTTTTATTAAGGCTGCTGACGCACGCACGCACGCACGCCCGTCGCAGTGGAATTGTTTTTTTTTTTTTTGAAGGGTAATGAATTGAAATAGACGGTCTGATTTGTGCAGCGTTGCTGGAAAGTGTCTGTCCTGGATCTCGTATTTGAATCTCTGCTGTTTTCACCACCCGTGGTTTTAGAGCGCCGGGTAACAGCGCGGTATCTGGGAAACTCCCCCGGCGCCTCGTTTATTTTCATACTAAGGCAATTTGTGTTACTGACATCTACCCAAAACACCTAGCTCTGACCGGCAACGTGGGCGGGGGTTCCCGGAAAGCCTCTTCGTGGAACGTCACTAGCAGCTGCAATGACCATATATGGACATCTTTCTTGTGCGTCAACAGGAAAAAGCCCCCCGACGCGCTCACGTCACGGCTGCCACA
The DNA here is from genome assembly GCF_902713425.1 of Acipenser ruthenus. Lineage (NCBI taxonomy): Eukaryota > Metazoa > Chordata > Actinopteri > Acipenseriformes > Acipenseridae > Acipenser > Acipenser ruthenus. The sequence goes on along the minus strand of NC_081224.1, from coordinate 471,869 downwards.
GCCCGCCCGCCTGGGTAGCTGTTGAACTCTGAACACAATATCTTCTGTGTTTATTACGTTTAGAAGTTGTTTTTTTTAACCACACTACACCCGAAATAGAAAATGATTTTTAGGAAAACTAAGCTGTTTTTAAAACTTTCCCATGTGATCGTTTTAGAATGCACGACAGTATTCTGTGTTCTGCAGTGCAGGAAGTGTCGATGCTATAGCCGGCTATTGTGTATGAAAATCTCTTCAGAACTGTGTGATGCTGTATATGGTTCAACAGGTTCAGTAATTCATACGAATCACAGCAGCAGGATCATGCATTATGTTCTGCGTTTCGAGAAACGACAGTGTGTCACAAAACTAAACAGATCGTTTCCTTACTCTAGTCAAATACCATACTGTGCTGTGATTCAATCGAGATTCTCGTGTAAATACAGAGGCTGTGACTATCTCCACCGATTCCTATAGATCATATTATACACACAGCAATACACTGTTATATATAAAGAAACGAAACAGCGAACCGTGTATCAATTTTTCTCAGAGACTTTAATTAAATATTTCAAAACACAAACAGAAACGTAAACAGACCAGTTAATAAAACTTTTGCATCCGGGATCAACCCGGTACAATAATAATAATTTAAATCATTTTCAAAACGCAGCATCATAATGACATCGTGGAAAAAAAATAACAATACAATGAAGAAAATAAAACACACACACACACACACACACGACACAGATAAACGGTTACTAGTTTCCTGAAATGAGTCAGATATTTAGCACTAGTTTGACCGCTTGCTCGTCTTTCACGCAGTGTTTCTGTGTTACACGTTGCCTGTACTGTAACAATACGACAACGTAAATTCTCCCTTTTAAAAAATACAAGTCACTGGTCCCTTAAGATCCGCTTTTCTATCCCCATTCTACCAGAAGTACCATTCATCCAACCCGCTCCACTTCCATTATGACTGGTTTGGCTACATATCTCCCTCCCTTTGCAAAATGATATCAATCTGGCTCATTAATAACAACCCTATCCAACAGCAAACACAAGAATGTTTCACCAAATGCAGTGCAGTGAAAATAGTCCTGTTTTTTTTTCTGTTCTGCATTGTTTTACACAATAAAACATTTAATACAAAAGTCTTTCATCCAGTGTTTATATTCTTGTTTGTTTGTTTGTTTTTAAAACGATTGCATCTTGGAGGTAAGCATGAGCTGACACCCGCTGCTAACGTGGGTCATGACTTTCTGTTTCAGCTGAGCCACCTGATCTCTGAGCACCGTGGCTGTGCTGGAAAGACCCGCATTGTCCGATTTCAAAGCCTTCACTTTGTCCTCCAGGCGAGCGATGCGTTCCAGTTTCCTCCGCCTGCACTTGGTGGCCGCCTGTCGGTTCCTCAGCCTCTTGCGCTCGGCTTTGATGACCTCCTGGTTCTCCATGTCAATCGGGGACATGGAAGGCGAGTCGTCGCCGCTGTGGAAGTCGGGCACGGTCTGCGGCTCCTCTTTGAGGGAGACGAGGCGGTGCGGATGCAGCGCAGAGGCGGCTGACACAGCGTGCTGGAAGTGATGCGGGGTCCCGTGTTGCTGTTGGTGTTGGTGGTGGTGATGATGGTGAGGCAGGTAGCTAATCGTAGCCGTCGGGAAATTGGAAGCCGACGTGAGGCTAGTGTTGGGGCCGTAGCTGTTCAGGTTGGTGTAAACAGGCGTATCCGGCTGTAAGGAGGAGCCGTAGACGCTGGAAGGCGCACTGCACGTCGTCACTCCGCCGGCTCCGATGGACACGTTGGGCGGAGCCATGTGGTTAATTTGATGGAGCTCGTCCAGAGCTTTGACAAAACCGTCCGCGAACCCCTCCTGTTCTTCAGTGATCCCCCTGCTGTAGAAGTACTGTCCCGGGGTCGGCGTGGTGGTGATGACACCGTTGCTGTTCTGGATGATGAGGCGCTCCAGCTCCGGGGAGGCGAGTTTTAGGGAGCCAACGTCCTGGGACGCGGTGTAGAAACCTCCCCGGTCCGCTCGGAGGTGGGACTTGAGGTTCCTGTACGGCTCGCTCAAGTTCAGGCTCATGTTCGGCTTCATCAGCTTGTAGTCTTGGAGAGCCGCGTCTGGGTGGCCATAAGCAGAGAGAAACGAGTCGTCATGATAAAAAGTTTGTTCCATTTTTGTAGACATAGGATACAGAACAGCACCGCTGATTCCGGCAGCTGTATTATTATTATTATTATTATTATTATTATTATTATTATTATTATTATTATTATTATTAGTCTGCCGAGCAGTAGATCCTTTATATTGTATTACAAAACCGGGCAACCCCTCGGTTCTCAATGCAGTTAATAATTGTCTTTCGGGGTTATGAAACCACTCTTTTTTCCTCTTTAGAGTCCACTACACAACTGTCAAAGAATGTCTCGCTTCAATTCAAAGTAAGCAGTTTTTTTTTCCAAAGTAAAGTTGAGAAAACTACCGTACCGATCGCCGGATATGTTTCCTTTTCAACCAGCGAGGGAAAATGCTGTAACGCCTCCTTTTTTAAAATCTTCTAAAAACAGAGAGAAAGATCTCAGAGAGACGCTGCTGTATGCAATCCGCGAGTTTGCAGCCTCCTACCGATCTGCACAGTTCTGTCTCAAGACAAGCCCCACATGCTTATATATATATAAACCCGGCCAAGCCCGGCTGCTCGCTAATTGGCTGTCACGCTGAAGTAACCACACCCTTCATCGAGACGTCACAGTTTATGACGCGAATGCCAGGAACTCCGGCTGTAAACAACCCACTGGGTAAGAACTGCGCAGGTGCGGTCTTGTGACGTGAGCACACACTGCAGCCTTGGGAGCAATGCATTTGAATCCACACAGCAGCTTTCTTCTGTTGATTGGAAACCGGGCTGATTTTTTTTAACGGTGTACGATATGTCCTATATATATGTATGTATGTATATATTTACAGAATTGGTCAAATGGTTTAGCATCGCTCTATAGAATTAACACATTTTGCTTCTAATGGGGAGTAGTGGTCAGGGCTCTGGACTCTTGACCGGAGGGTCGTGGGTTCAATCCCAGGTGGGGGGACACTGCTGCTGTACCCTTGAGCAAGGTACTTTACCTAGATTGCTCCAGTAAAAACCCAACTGTATAAATGGGGAATTGTATGTAAAAATAATGTGATATAAATAATAAAGTCGAATGAAAGCTGTTGAATAATGTTACGTTAACATATTGAATTACACATCACCGTTTTCCATAAAAATTGGAAAATGGTGACATTTTGAAATCCAACATGAAATACGACTGTACTGCTATTAGGGCTTCCGGTAGGCTTTAGCGATATCATTTTGTCGTTTCTTTGATTACACGATGAGTGCAAACATCATATCTATAAGCACCTGTTCAGAACATTGATATAATATAATTTGATTCATTTTTGTGTTTCTCAGAAATAACAATGAAAATCTTCCTTACAGTAATTGAAATCCCTCTAGTCCGGGTCTTTGGACCTTATAGGCTTCTAAAAGTTATTATTATTCTTATTCTTATTCTTATTCTTATTCTTATTCTTATTATTATTATTATTATTATTATTATTATTATTATTATTATTATTATTATTATTATTATAACCCTACCTACTGCGCCACCAACACTCCCCAATTCAAAGTGTGACATGCCAATAGCGCTGGCGTGCTGACACGCAGACGCGCCCAGTAAAGAAGCCGTGTCCTTCACATCTTCATATACCGGTATGTGTTATAATGAGGTAAGAGTCCGTGTTGACAGATCTGAACAGGTTTGTGCCAGCATTGCTTTGCTTCCCCGTAGGCGGGGGTTTGCTGTGCCAGGCTGCACGGGCGCGGAGATGTTTGCTTATATCCACTGTAGCGCTATTGTGTGTATTCCACGCGTTAAGGTGGGGGACGGTGACTTCATGAAAGGTCCATTGAGATTAATGGCTTTTGTGAATGCATAGCCCCAAGTCACCGAGTCGCATCTTAGCGCGCCTTTTCTATACCGCGACTTCAATTGCATGTCAAATCAATGCAGGCAATACAAATACAATGTGGGAATAATTGATAAAAAAAAATCTATCTCGGACTGCAAGTGCTTCTTCAGCTGGATAGTAAAGCGGAGGCAGTGTGCTGCTGCAGAATTCAAAGCGACCCACATAAGCGTTTGATCAAATTACAACGTGGGCTGCATCGTTCTAGAACGGGACCAGCAATCTTCTCAGCTTCCGGTACAGTCAGGCACCTGCTCAGCTATGACCTGCAGTTCAGCATCCCCCTATAGAATCAACTCACTCTGCTTCATAAAGTCGAATGAAACCTGCGGAATAATGTGACGTTAGCATATTGAATTACATGATATTGTAGTTTTCCATACACTTAATGACAACAAATTTGAAAATGTGACGTTTCGAAATCTAACATGAAATATACTGTACTACTATTATGGCTTCCAGGTAGACTTTTTTTTTGCGATTATCATTTTGTAGTTTCTTTGATTACACGATGTGAAATAAAAGATCTAAATTATGTTCATATAAATATGCACACAAGGCTAAGCGCGTACCCTGCACACAGGAGCCGGTTACGCGCATACTTAGCCTGTGAGATGATCATGTATCAGTAAAACGGGTCCCCAGAGCTGGCCAACCCCAGACAGAAGCTCAAGACAGCACACACACGTGTTTGCTGAAGAGCACTGCAACCAGAATTATCCCGGGTTTAAAAGGCATGTGGTATGCAGACAGGCTAAAAGAATTGAATCTATTCAGTCTTGAACAAAGAAGACTACGCGGCGATCTGATTCAAGCATTCAGAATCCTAAAAAGTATTGATAATGTCGACCCAGGGGACTTTTTTGACCTGAAAAAAGAAACAAGGACCAGGGGTCACAAATGGAGATTAGATAAAGGGGCATTCAGAACAGAAAATAGGAGGCACTTTTTTTTTACAGAGAATTGTGAGGGTCTGGAACCAACTCCCCAGTAATGTTGTTGAAGTTGACACCCTGGGATCCTTCAAGAAGCTGCTTGATGAGATTCTGGGATCAATAAGCTACTAACAACCAAACGAGCAAGATGGGCTGAATGGCCTCCTCTCGTTTGTAAACTTTCTTATGTTCTTCAGACACTGGCCGGACACGTCTGACAACAAATTCTGACTCCAGACGTACAAGAACATGTCTCAGCGTCTCAACAGTAGACTTGTACAAACACTGGCAACATTTTTGTGTTATTACGGTATTCAAATGTAAGTCCTATCATTCTCGTTGCAGTGGGTTGTCTGCGCCGCGTTCCTGGTTTAAAACAACACAGGTTAACAACCCTTACTTGAGCGCAAAGAGTTCATCTCCAGTGAAATGGCACTGAAGCGCGCATCTTTGTTGCCTTGTCCTTTGCATTTAGCTACATGGTCAGTCGGCTTTAAGAATGCCTTGCTTTATTTTACAACAGCAAAGCGATCCCTCAGAGCCAAGGAGGAAGCAGATTCACCGACAACCGAGGTTGCATACCCGATCCCTTAAATGGTCTTGATGGCGCGTTGTTCTTCCGGCAAACTGGGCTCGGCCTATCCTGCCTCGGACCGGTTCCAGCGCAACGCCCTCGGGGTCTGTTTGGAAATCTAGGCGGGGAGGCTAGATGACGAGTGCCCCGGAACAGATGAGAAGTGGCAGAGCCGGCCGGCGCTCAGGTGGAACAGGGGAGCGTGTCTTGGCTTGAGGAAAAAAAAAATGGAAATGCAAAAAAACTGCCGACTCGCCCTTTTGTCAGCTGGAAAGGAGCGGTGAGGGGTAATCTCTGCCCCAAAAAACAAGAATTATAGGCCTACCCCTTCCACACCCCCTCCAGCTGACTGAAGGGCGAGTCTGCAACACGCTGTCGTTTTTACTGCATTATATTTACTTCAGTAATCTAGTAATCCATTATATATATATCCAGAATATTTCCTGGTGTTTGTACTTGCTTGCGCCCTGGCTTATATAAATAACAACACAGATTATCCCACCCACACACAATGACAATTTCACTACAGTTTTCGCGTATATATACATATATATATATATATATATATATATATATATATATATATATATATATATATATATATATATATATATATATATATATATGAGCGTAGATGCCAAATACAATACCAGGCTGCAATTTATTATTATTATTATTATTATTATTATTATTATTATTATTAATAATAATAATAATAATAATAATAATAATAATAATAATCAGCAGACACTTTAGTAATAATATACCAGTAATAATGTAGCTCTGTTTCTGTTTCCCTGGGTGAGGTTGTTAATAAGATAAGGGCTCGCCCTGTAACTCCCATTTGAATAGAGGGCGCGGTTCCAGTATAAAGTCCATAAGCTCAATTGACCTCGTACCAACTGTCTTCTCTGGGCACTGGGCCCACGCACTTAGCACTAAATATGGGTATGCAACTTTTTAACCATTGAATTCCCCCAGACGCACTGACACATTGAAGACTAGACTCGACTTGAGCGGTGTGACGTGGTTTTTGGACAGTAACAGTCGAACACAGAACATTTGAATAGATCGTTTTTAGCATTATTTTTAATGACGTTTTTCAACAAGGAGCACATGTAGTTTATTCTAATGATTCAAATTAAAGTCTAAATGTTTCTGTCAGTTCTGCAGACACAGCCCCCTTCTGATGATTTCATGACGCCTGGATACATAACGGGAATCTGCAGCCTAAAAATGGACCCATGTCTCGTCGTTTTCCTCCCCCCCAGTGATGATAAAGCTGCTCCATTTCCTCAGTGTTGAGCTTCACAGCCGGTGTGAAATACTCGGGGATACGTGCTGTAAACACGTCTGTCATTTTTACACTTCTGAGAGATTGCACACGTCTCCAATGGCAGCGTGTTGATTTACAGCGAGTCAAATTACACAACTCGGTGCTTCACGGGTTAAAAAACACACAAAGCTGCTGGCATCGGAGTTCGTTTGGGAAACAGCCATGCAGGAATGTGCCAAGTCGTTTACGATAACCTCCTCCCTCCCTCTCCCCTCCCTCCTTCTCTCTCTCTCTCTCTCTCTCCTCTATCTCTCCTCTCTCCCCCTCTCTCCTCTCTCCCTCTCCTCTTTCTCCTCTTCTCTTTCTTCCCTCTCTCCCCACCTCTCCCTCTCCTCTCCCCCTCTCTCCCCTCTCCTCTCTCTCTCCTCTCCTCTCCCCTCTCCTCTCCTCTCTCTCCTCTCCTCCTCTCTCCCCCTCTCTCCTCTCCTCTCCTCCTCTCTCTCCTATCTCTCCTCTCTCCCCCTCTCTCCTCTCTCCCTCTCCTCTTTCTCCTCTTCTCTTTCTTCCCTCTCTCCCCACCTCTCCCTCTCCTCTCCCCCCTCTCTCCCCTCTCCTCTCTCTCTCCTCTCCTCTCCCCTCTCCTCTCCTCTCTCTCCTCTCCTCCTCTCTCCCCCTCTCTCCTCTCCTTTCCTCCTCTCTCTCCTATCCCTCCTCTCTCCCTCTCTCCCCTCTCCTCTCCCCTCTCTCTCTCTCCCCCCTCTCTCTCTCTCTCTCTCTCTCTCTCTCTCTCTCTCTCTCTCTCTCTCTCTCTCTTCTCTCTCGGTATGATGGAGAGCGTGTGTGGGCAGGATCCTACACGCACACGGTAAATACTCGACAGCTCTGCTATACGAGGAGCTTTTGCTATATAAATAGACATTTGCATAACAGTCTGGTGACTATAGCAAACTCTGCACGTACACACTTTATTTTTTAAATTAAATGATAAATATATGTCCCAAAACAGCTACTTTCCATATAGGCATAAGGGCAGCAGTGTGGAGTAGTGGTCAGGGCTCTGGACTCTTGACCGGAGGGTCGTGGGTTCAATCCCAGGTGGGGGACACTGTTGCTGTACCCTTGAGCAAGGTACTTTACCTAGATTGCTCCAGTAAAAACCCAACTGTATAAATGGGTAATTGTGTGTAAAAATAATGTGATATCTTGTAACAATTGTAAGTCGCCCTGGATAAGGGCGTCTGCTAAGAAATAAATAATAATAATAATAATAATAATAATAAGGGTACCGTGTAGTGTAACAAAATCCAGACAGTTATCGTGTTCACAGTGTAGAGTCTGACGGACAGATAGACTTGACTGACTGACGCGCGATCAGGACTAAACATCACAGCCCTTTGATTTTTAACCGAGGTCTCATCAGAAACATTTTAAACAACCCGGTGGACGGATGATGACTCCCTGATGCGTGACGTCCAGTTCAAACGCAGGTGCGACAGTTCGTTCTGACAAACAGGCGCAGACATACCTGCCAGGAAGTAAAAATGCGTTTGTCGTCAGGTCGAAACGTTTCTTTTGCTTAGTCATATTATTATTATTATTTTTTTTTTTTTTTGGGGGGGGGTTGTAATCTCTCCTTACTATGACAATACCGAGGCAGTTATCGAGTCATTGTGAAAATATGATAGTGCAACTTTCACAGCGACAAGTGAAACCCTAGCGCACTTCTGACAGCAAAAGACTCAAACTGCCTCAGCACGAATTGGGTCTGCTGGGGCTGTAACATCTCAGACAGGAAAACCGACTTCCTCTAGCCGGCTCTTCGGCTTTCCACGCGGTTTCGTTCTTAAACACGCTTAATAAAATGTTCTCTTACCCTGCCCACGCTGCAGGCTTGGATACCGGCCCAGGAAAGAGAACTCGCCTCAACTGAAAAACTAAAGTATAAAGGTTGCTATGAATACTGAATCAAGTCTTAGTTTTTCATTGAAGTGCGCCAAAGTTCAGATGTTATCGGCTGGTTTCACAGCCCCCCGATGAGCACGGGTCTATAATCAGCATCTGTGAAACCAGCCAGCCAGCATCAAACCTTTTTAAGATACAAAGGAAGTGCGTGTCCCACAAATGTATGCTAGCTTTCAGTATTATTATTATTTATTTCTTAGCAGACGCCCTTATCCAGGGCGACTTACAATTGTTACAAGATGTCACATTATTTTTACATACAATTACCCATTTATACAGTTGGGTTTTTACTGGAGCAATCTAGGTAAACTACCTTGCTCAAGGGTACAGCAGCAGTGTCCCCCCACCTGGGATTGAACCCACGACCCTCCGGTCAAGAGTCCAGAGCCCTAACCACTACTCCACACTGCTGCCCGTACATGTAGGGTCTACATGTATGTTAGCATCTCTGATTGAGAGATCGATTTTTTTTTTATTTTTCATAAAAGATAGGAGCAGATTCGAGAATGCAAACAAACTGGACAGTTTCTACTGCCGTAGAGACAATCTTCAGCGCTGTTGTTGTGGGCAGATATAATTAGACCGTCCGGCGGTCAAGCTGTCCTTCACTGCAGCTTCAGGGAGTGAATCACCACAGAGCCATGCCTCAGAGACCGCGGCTTCCAACCTTCCCCCGACCTCTCACCTCCAGCCTCTCATGTGAAGAGGCGTCTTGACAATGCTGGGGTCTGATGACTCCCTGGCTTCACTGAAAACAAGACAGGGCTCTATCAGGCTTTTGTTCAAGTTATTTGTCTGCTATTTTGGGACCGTACATTGAACTTTTTCTAATGATCACGAAAACTGTGTGTCTTGTGATTAGCTTACTTTCTTGTAAGGCCGTTCGGTCCGCTTTTTTTTTTAATTCCACTTATTTTTTTGTTTATTAACGGCTGACATACATTGTAACATTTCTGAGCTACGGGTTAGACATTGAGATCTTTCTAAATGAATGTAATTGTCATTGAGTCGACAGCTATGGCCAGCAGTGAACGTAACATTCTTCAGCAGGTCTCGTGCGACTTTATGAAGCTCAGTGAGTTCATTCTATAGAGTGAGGCAAAACCATTGCATCGAGGGACTGGGTGAGAGTGTGGCTTTGTGGTTAGAGCTGGGGGACTGGGAGGAAGGGAAGCAGTGTGGCTCTAGTGGTTAGAGCTGTGGGACTGGGAGGGAGGGAAGCGGTGTGGCTCTAGTGGTTAGAGCTGTGGGACTGGGAGGGAGGGAAACAGTGTGGCTCTAGTGGTTAGAGCTGAGGGACTGGGAGGGAGGGAGGCAGTGTGGCTCTAGTGGAGCTGAGGAGGGACTGGGAGGGAGGGAAGCAGTGTGGCTCTAGTGGAGCTGAGGAGGGCCTGGGAGGGAGGGAAGCAGTGTGGCTCTAGTGGTTAGAGCTGAGGGACTGGGAGGGAAGGAGGCAGTGTGGCTCTAGTGGAGCTGAGGAGGGACTGGGAGGGAGGGAAGCAGTGTGGCTCTAGTGGAGCTGAGGAGGGACTGGGAGGGAGGGAAGCAGTGTGGCTCTAGTGGAGCTGAGGAGGGACTGGGAGGGAGGGAGGCAGTGTGGCTCTAGTGGAGCTGAGAAGGGACTGGGAGGGAGGGAAGCAGTGTGGCTCTAGTGGAGCTGAGGAGGGACTGGGAGGGAGGGAGGCAGTGTGGCTCTAGTGGAGCTGGAGGCAGCCTGGCAGTATAACCTGACGAACTGGAAGGTATTTAATGTTTAATAAAGTAGACGACACAAAAAGGATGCGCAGCAGAGGAACAGATTTTATTGTAGCGTAAAAGTGGATGATTAGTGAGCACTTGAAAGGGCGCTAATGGTCTGGGTCCAACAGTGAGTCAGGCTGTTCCGCAGGGCTGCCCTGGGGAAGTGAGTCTGATTAGCGATCAGACCTTCATTATAACATGGCCTCTGGGGGGGCACAGCTCTAATCGTTTTAATGAAGGCAGCACTAATGGGGTTCCTGGGGCTTGCGTTTTAATCCACAGCAGCCTCTCAGCACCGGGAGACCTTTTCAGAAAACGACAGCTGACCGCACGCAGTCTGAACACGAATCTGCAATGCCGTTGCAGGGTTGGGTTAAGGGATGAGGTGAGCAGGTCTCCCCCACGAGGGTCCTTTCAAAATCCTGCACTGATTCGAGGGTCCCCCCCCCCCCCTCCTCTCCCTGCTCACCCTGAGATCGATTGTGTCAAACCCGCGCTCAGGGTCACCATATCTGTGTGACACGCACTTCCAAACCAAATCAACGGTGCTTCAGTACTGCAGGGGCGATGCAACTGAGCTCCCAGCTAAAAACGAATGGTGTCCTTCGTGTGTTACTGCTGCAGGACTCCAGGGTGCGCTGTGCTGATGCTGCTGGACGTGCTTTTTTTCGGGGACCCGGCTGGGTGTTCTGGGGTGTCTGTTTATCTGGGGTTATTTGGGGATCCCGGTGAAGGTCGGGGTTATTTTTTTCTGGCGAGGAACACGCTGGATTTCCAGGTTGGTCCGGCGTGGCACAGGAAGTAGAAGAGTCACAGGGCTGTCTGGAGGAAGTGATGTCATAGAGGATTGCGATTCCACTGCAGAACCTGGGAGAGAGGAGGGAGGAGTGGGGATGAACCAGAGACACACACACTGACACACACACACACACACTGACACACACACACACACACACTGACACACACACACACACACTGACACACACACACACACTGACACACACACACACACACTGACACACACACACACTGACACACACACACACACACTGACACACACACACACTGACACACACACACACACGCTGACACACACACATACTGACACACACACACACACTGACACACACACACTGACACATACACAGTCTCACTCACACACACACACACACACACACACACTGAGACACACACACACTGACACACTGACACACACACAGTCTCTCACACACACACTGAGACACACACACACTGACACACACACACACAGTCTCACTCACACACACACACAGAGACACACACACTCTAACACGCTGACACACACACACACTGAGACACACACACACACACTGAGACACACACACGCACACACACTGAGACACACATACACATGCAAACACACTGAGACGCACACACACACACACACACACACACACACACACACACACACACTGTATATGTACCACAGTGTTCAAAAGTTTGGAAACAACAAACCATTTATTTTTCAAGAGGAGAACATTTCGGGGGAGCGTTCTGCTTGCGAGATGTCTTGCTCATTAAATCATGAAGCACGTTTTAAAGAGGAGTCGATGATCTATTCAGATACGCGGGTACTTAGTGAGTAAAGAGTCTGAGTGAGGAGACACGGGCATCGCAATCCCCAGCCCTAGCCTTACTAGAAATCCTTCGTTGTTTCCACACTTTTGAACTGCACAGTTGCTGTCAAGACGGGCAAGACAGCAGCGGCAGGCGCGCTAGCTGGGAAAGACAAACTAGTGCGGGCCATGCAGGAGACTTCAACCTCCCTGCAGGAATTCGAGGGCAGCCACACACCTTATACAGCCGCTATGGCTGCCCAGGTTTGCAACCGTTCTCAAGTGCGCGTTGGTTTTAAAGAAGTCTGGTTTCCTGTAAGTCCCCAGCTCTCCAGCCAACCAGTTTGCAGACCCGTACAGAGCTAGGGCCTTCGCTGCCGGGCAGGGGAGCTGTGAAAACGCAGAGGCGGCTCTGGAGGTATTTATAGACACACTCAGCCCAGACTCCTGAGACAATGCTGCTGCTGCTGCTGCGTCACTTTTCTCAGCAGAAAGAACAGAAGGACTTCCAAGAAAAGACAGAAAGAAAAAGAGTAAAAACATTTTTAAAAAATAATCCACGCTGTACTTTCGCGAAAAGAAAACTGATTTACAATTAGGGCTGCTGTGGTTAAAGGCAGGTAAAAAATTTTTAAAAAAAGAATCGCTTCAGCCGGCCAGTGTGCTTTTTTTAAAAGCATATTCGAAACGACTGGGATTCATTTTGAATTCCAATAGCATTCATTCAGGATTTTTTTGGGGATTCAAACTGGATTCCAAATGAAAGGCGATGAGGATTGAAAAAAAAAGACATACCAGGAAATATGAGGCATATAATAGAGGCATTTAAGAAAGGGGTTTGTCAATACTGAATATTGATGAAGGGATCAAGGAGGGTTTGTCGAGAGAAAGAATGCAGAAAGAATTCGCCTTGAATGCAGATTCCTGAGTCGGGAGGGGAGGACAGCGCTTTTGTGCCGTTTATCAAACTCTGCTTTACAACCCCCCTCCAAACACACCCCACGGTTCATATAAAGACTGCTTTCTCATCTCAATAGCAGCTTACTCATTTTCAGACCCCAAAGAAACAACTGCTTTTGCGATGTCATTCCATCACGATTGCAACTTTCGATAGCGTCTCACTATCCCGCTCTCTCTCTCGCCTGTGAACCGGAGGCTTTTTTCATTGGTGTTCGCAGGTCACGTGACTGGGGTGTGGTTTCAGACGGGTTCAAGGGCAGTTCCGTTATTAACGTGCAAATTATATTTCGTTTATAAAATCCCTATCATGTTTAAAATATAGCGCTAAAAAAAGACAAGTCGGTATGCTCACAAATACAGGATGTGTTATTTAAAGAGGCGATGGACTAATAGTGCAGGGAGAGAACAGCTGTAATAAATACAAATGAGGTCAAACCCTATCTTAATAGACGAAAGGGCGTCAAGACGTTTCACAACGAAATGTATGACTGTGTACGAAAGGCAAAATATGAATAGTTGGGGGTTATACCACTGAAAAACTCAATTTAACTGGTACATCGGGACTTAGAGTTTGCACGAGTGTGTGAAACCACTGACAGCAGCACGGCTTACAGACCAGCAGGCTGTTAAGACTGGTGAAGGCTTGTTTGTTGTTTTTTTTAGATGGGTTTGCACTGCGCGCTTTACCAGCTCTCTTCAGAGACGTTTTCTGAGCTGCTCCAAACACGTGGAGGCGGGAGTATATCGAGGCGCGGTGAGACCACGTGGTGTGAGCCTGCGTCGCTGCACCCCATTCACTGGTGTGTGAAAGTGACGTGCGAACCGCTCTTCTGAGCAATCCACTTTCACACATGCACAATCGGGAGTGCTTTTAAAGTGGGTCTCAAACAGATTAGCACAGAGAGGTCTGGTAAAGCATAGGGAAGCATTGTAAAGCACAGAGAGGTGTGGTAAAGCATAGGGAAGCATTGTAAAGCACAGAGAGGTCTGGTAAAGCATAGGGAAGCATTGTAAAGCACAGAGAGGTGTGGTAAAGCATAGAGAAGCATTGTAAAGCACAGAGAGGTCTGGTAAAGCATAGGGAAGCATTGTAAAGCACAGAGGTGTGGTAAAGCATAGGGAAGCATTGTAAAGCACAGAGAGGTCTGGTAAAGCATAGGGAAGCATTGTAAAGCACAGAGAAGTCTGGTAAAGCATAGGGAAGCATTGTAAAGCACAGAGAAGTCTGGTAAAGCATAGGGAAGCATTGTAAAGCACAGAGAGGTCTGGTAAAGCATAGGGAAGCATTGTAAAGCACGGAGAGGTCTGGTAAAGCATAGGGAAGCATTGTAAAGCACAGAGAGGTCTGGTAAAGCATAGGGAAGCATTGTAAAGCACAGAGAGTTGTGGTAAAGCATAGGGAAGCATTGTAAAGCACAGAGAGGTCTGGTAAAGCATAGGGAAGCATTGTAAAGCACGGAGAGGTCTGGTAAAGCATAGGGAAGCATTGTAAAGCACAGAGAGGTCTGGTAAAGCATAGGGAAGCATTGTAAAGCACAGAGAGTTGTGGTAAAGCATAGGGAAGCATTGTAAAGCACAGCGAGGTGTGGTAAGCATATTAAAACAGTATAAACTTACCCTGATAAATGTCCCCTAGTAAAAGCACAGCGAAGTGTAATAAAGAAAGTTCAAAACGTTCGGCTTCAGTTTCGTAACAAGACCTGTTTTGGTTTTTTGGGTTCTTTGTTAACTGAAAAAAAAAAACGAATCTTTGAGAGAGCCTCGTCATAACTAACGAAACAGCCAGCAAGACACAAGTTTCGACAGAGAGACCACATCAAATGAAAACCAACCACGCCAGCATTCAAACAGTTAACTCTTGATTCAGCGTCACCCGAAACCCCGGCATCAGAAAACGAGGCGGTGCGAGAGAGAGAGAGAGAGAGAGAGAGAGAGAGAGAGAGAGAGAGAGGAGAGAGAGAGGAGAGAGAGAGAGAGAGAGAGCAAGAGGGAAAGAGAGAGAGAGAGAGAGAGCGAGCAAGAGAGAGAGAGAGGGAGAGGGAGAGAGGGGGGAGAGAGAGAGAGAGAGGAGAGGAGAGAGGAGAGGGGAGAGAGGGGGAGAGAGAGAGAGAGAGAGAGAGAGAGAGAGAGAGAGAGGAGAGAGAGAGAGAGAGAGAGAGAGAGAGAGAGAGAGCGAGTGAGAGAGAGAGGGAGAGAGAGAGAGAGAGAGAGAGAGAGAGAGCGAGTGAGAGAGTGAGGGAGAGAGAGAGAGAGAGAGAGAGAGAGAGAGAGCGAGTGAGAGAGAGAGGGGAGAGAGAGAGAGAGAGAGAGAGAGAGAGAGAGCGAGTGAGAGAGTGAGGGAGAGAGAGAGAGAGAGAGAGAGAGAGAGAGAAAGAGAGGGAGAGAGAGAGAGAGAGGCAAAATCGTTGAGAAAGCCAGACTTTCATTGGCCGCTCTCAATTTCAGTCACCCTCAAAATCATCGCCCTGCACAGACTCAATAAGACAACGGAAACCACTTTACAAGATATGAAACGCACCTCAGAAACCACAGCTTTAACAGAAAAAAAAGAAGGGAACAAACGAGGGCCTGACTAAGAGCGGGCTGGACGTTTTGACTGCGTGCAGGGTCGCAAAATCACAAACACGACATGAATAAAATCTACGCATCGCAGACCGGAGCTCTGAATAGGATTCATTTACTGTAAAGCTAACTGATAGGGTTAGTGTGTTAGTGACACGCGATACACAATCCTCCCATGGTAAAAGCACAGCAAAGTGTAATAAAGCACAGTGAAAGCTACAGGGAAGCATTGTAAAGCACAGAGAGGTCTGGTAAAGCATAGGGAAGCATTGTAAAGCACAGAGAGGTCTGGTAAAGCATAGGGAAGCATTGTAAAGCACAGAGAGGTCTGGTAAAGCATAGGGAAGCATTGTAAAGCACAGAGAGGTCTGGTATAGTTTATTTATAGATTGCAAAATGACTGTACCCTTGAGAGTCACAAGCACTGAATAAATAAATAAAACAATAAGCGTTTCAAACTGTGTGCAGCACTGAACGTGTCTGTGTCCCATTAGCTGTGCTGCGTGCTTCATCGGGGCTGGGGATGCTGTCTGGTGATAAGAGTGTCTGTGAGCAGAGCCGCCCCAGACATGACTGTGAAGCTGAACCACATCACAAAGCATGGCTAGAGCAAGCACCTGTGAAACTGATCTCATTGCAATCACCCTCCCAGATTCCATGAACAGCTGGGCACGATACCAAACAAAACAAACACTCACGAGCGCACACGCACGCGCACACACACACGCACACACACACTCACACACACACACGCACACACACTCACTCACACACACACACACTGCTTTAGTACACTTTGCTATGCTTTTACTATGGGAAACTTTTATAAGGGTCAGTTTACCATGATTTGTTTTTTAATATGCTTTACCCAATCTCTCTGTGCTTTACAATGCTTCCCTATGCTTTACCAGACCTCGCTGTGCTTTACAATGCTTCCCTATGCTTTACCAGACCTCTCTGTGCTTTACAATGCTTCCCTACAAAGCAGCTGAGTTTAGCAGGAGTTCACAAATAACCTAGATTAGTCTTTAATACGCGAGCAAGTTACTTTTCACTAAGATGGAAATGCAGACAAACAGAAAGCGCATTTCAGCCAGGAAATCAAGAAACACACGAGCAGAAAGAAAGAAAGAAAGAAAGAAAGAAAGAAAGAAAGAACGAAAGAGAAGAAAGAAAGAAAGAAAGAAAGAAAGAAAGAACGAAAGAAAGAACGAAAGAAAGAACGAAAGAAAGAAAGAAAGACTAGCACGAGAGACAAGCACAGAGAGAGATGATTGCTTGTCTTCTGCACTTCCCACAGACTGAGTCTGGTTCTCAAGTCCATCCTCTGGTATCTATTATAAAGCAAGTGGTTTGTTTATTAATGTAACAGTGAAGTGCCTCTTCCTCTCTGAGTTCATTCGATCACAGCCGTCGTCACTTTCATTCGTTCACATGAAGGAAAGGTGTCCGTGTCGCGCACAGTGCTGTCCAACTTTGTGAAGGAGAGAGAAAGATTGAGGGCTGTGCTTCTGGGGACTTGAACCCAGGTCCAGACATTCAGGTCTGTCTCCTGCCAGGAAACCATTCTGCAGCCCAGAGTCGCAGCTGATGTGGGGGCAGAGCACACCCGGCACACCCTGTGCTGTGGAGCAAAGGGATCAAACTGTATCAGTTATATATTGGGTTGAGTGTTTGCGGCAATCAAAACTAAGAAACATAATCTCCTGTATTGATTGTTTAATAATTCTGATTATGTTTTTAATGATTCATATTCTGTCCTGGAGCATGTCTAGCTGTTTTTTTTTTAAACTTTATCAAAACTGCCTGGAAAGTTTCATCAAACAGGGAAGGTGTACTTTTTGATCGAAGGACTGTACTTTTTCAAACACTGCACAAGAACAACAGTTAAAAAGATTCTACGAAATTCAAAACAAATCCTTCAGCTAATTGAGAGGGGAGTTTGAATCTCCTGGTGTGCCTCATCTCTCCTGTCTCTCTGTCTCTCCTCTCTCTCTTTCCTGTCTCTCTGTCTCCCCTCTCTCTCTTCTCTCTCCTCTCCCTCTCTCCCACCTGACTCACAGGATGTGGGTGTGCTAGCTGGAATAGACCCAAGTTGGCTGTAACAGTTTGTGTGTGTGCGTGTGTGTGTGTGCGTGTGTGTGAGTGTGTGTGTGTGCGTGTGTGTGAGTGTGTCTCAGTGTGTGTGTCTATGTGTGTGTGTGTGTGTATGTCTCAGTGTTTGTGTGTGTGTCTCAGTGTGTGTGTGTGTGTCTCAGTGTGTGTGAGTGTGTGTCTCAGTGTGTGTGTGTGTGTGTGTGTGTGTCTCAGTGTGTGTCTCAGTGTGTGTGTGTGAGTGTGTGTGTCTCAGTGTGTGTGTGTCTCAGTGTGTGTGTGTGAGTGGGTGTCTCAGTGTGTGTGTGTGTGTGTGTGTGTGTCTCAGTGTATGTGTGTGTGTGTGTGTGTCAGTGTGTGTGTGTGTGTGTGTGTGTGTGTCTCAGTGTGTGTGTGTGTGTGTCAGTGTGTGTGTGTGAGTGTGTGTCTCAGTGTGTGTGGGTGTGTGTGTGTGTGTGAGTGTGTGTGTGTGAGTGTGTGTCTCAGTGTGTGTGTGTGTGTGTGTGTGTGAGTGTGTGTCTCAGTGTGTGTGTGTCTCAGTGTGTGTGTGTGAGTGTGTGTGTCTCAGTGTGTGTGTGTGTGAGTGTGTGTGTCTCAGTGTGTGTGTGTGTGTGAGTGTGTGTCACTGGGTTTGCTGGCACCCAGTCCGTGTTGGGTTGCGCGGGTGACTCACACTAAGCCCCTCAGCAGTGGTTTCTGTTCCCATGTTGTCTCAGCTGGGGGCTGCTGACTCAACTCCGGAGCGGGAGGCTGGGGACTCGGGGAGAGAGGGAAGGAAAGGTCACCTGGGTGGACAGACAGACAGACAGCTGCCCTTGTGTTACTGGGAGACCAGTCCAGAAACAAGGACCAGGGGTCACAAATGGAGATTAGATAAAGGGGCATTCAGAACAGAAAATAGGAGGCACCTTTTTATACAGAGAATTGTGCGGATCTGGAACCAACTCCCCAGTAATGTTGTTGAAGCCGACACCCTGGGATCCTTCAAGAAGCTGCTTGATGAGATTCTGGGATCAATAAGCTACTAACAACCAAACGAGCAAGATGGGCTGAATGGCCTCCTCTCGTTTGGAAACTTTCTTATGTTCAAGGTGATTTGGAAACACGGAGGGCTGCGTTAAGGAGGCTGTGTGGTCCAGTGGTTAAAGAAAAGGACTTGTAACCAGGAGGTCCCCGGTTCAAATCCCACCTCAGCCACTGACTCACTGTGTGACCCTGAGCAAGTCACTTCACCTCCTTGTGCTCCGTCTTTCGGGTGAGACGTAGTTGTAAGTGACTCTGCAGCTGATGCATAGTTCACACACCCTAGTCTCTGTAAGTCGCCTTGGATAAAGGCGTCTGCTAAATAAACAAATAATAATAATGATAATAGTGGCACGCTGCCAGAGTCGCAACAGCGTCTGATTGGACAGCCTGGCTCAACCGTGTGAGCAGAACAGCACGACTTCAGCTTGACTCCCGCTCGCTGTGGCTGTGCATGCCCTCGACAGATCCTCGCATGTGTGATGTGGCTAAGCGCTGTTGTATCGCGCAGGCACTGTCCCGTTTGATGTGGTCTGTTTAAATAATTCCTTCACAAGCATTGAACGCGGTCTCGTTTCATCTTGTTGCCGTGGTTTCCGTTTACTGACACCACTGAGCTTGTTTCTGTGTGTTCAGAATTAGGTTGAATTATTTTTCAGTTAGGAATTGGTACAAAAGATCATTTTATATAGCATCATGTCATCAAAAAAAAATTACAAATTCGCAAAAGTCTAACGAAAGGAAGCCATAATACCAATACAGTAGTATTTCATGTTACAATTTTTTTGCGGTGTGTGATTCAGTATTTTAACGTAACCTTACTTCAGCAGGTTTAATGCGAAACAAGTTAATTATGGGTGACGCCAAACTTTACTGGCTCTTGAGCTGTAGCTGGGGGGTCATTATAATGTTTTTTTTTCACGGCGTTTTTAAACAGCCCCCCCGCTGCTGACGCCCTTAGCTGTTTTTATTACACCATTTCCCGGCTGCAGTCCTTTTCATTATTGTATATATATATATATATATATATATATATATATATATATATATATATATATATATATATTTTTTTTTTTCTCAAAGAGCAGACGGACAAAGAAACGGAAAAGCAGCTGTTGCCAACCCATCCAGACAGCAAAACATTAGATATTTCGCAAGGTCTCTGCAGCTGGATTTCTAGTTCAGATTGACACTGTTTTGGTAAGTTTCTGCTGCGTGTGACGTACTGAAACGTTGTCACGTCGCCCCTCTGACGTAAGCAGTCCTATTGCTGTGCCAGCTGTTTAGGGAGCTGTCCGATATTTCTGATTACAAAATTAAAAATTTTTAAAAAAACTCTTAACAATAAATAGTGAGTTCATAAACAGCCATGCAAAAAAAATACATTACCAAGAAAACAAACAAACTGTGACATATAGGTTTATTTAGCTAAAAACGAAATACAGTGGAACCTGCCGTATCCGATTGAATTGGTTCACGCGGTCCATCGGATATGTGGAAATATCGTATCTCGGATATTGCTGCTTTATTAACATCCGCATCAAAGTAGGATACTGCCGGCATACTGTACAAAGAATATCTGTGAAAATGATTGCTAAGGAAAGCAGGGTAATACAGTATTTGAAGTTTACAAAAGGGCAATCCACACATTTCTCAGGCCTGTATTCATCAAGCGCTTCCCGCAAATTCGGTGTTCGCATTATTTTATTCGGAAGGCTGCAAACGTCCACAGAAGATGTAAAACGTATCATGACAGATTTGCTCATGAGCAGCATCTGTAAAATAAACCACGTGCGCGGTGACTGCTTGCGTTTTAACTTTCGTTTGTATTTTATTCCATTTAGAAAAGAAAAGTGTGGGAAACAGCGATTTGGCGGGAAACGCATGATGAATAGGCCTCTGTCCGTGCTGGAAGAACCCGACATTGATTTTATTTTATTTTTTGAAAACCAGAGAGAGAAACAGCAAAGAAAGCGAATTAACGTGAATTTTATATGAATTCCTTTCTTTTCTTGTGTTTTTTTTTGTTTTTGTTTGTTTATTTAACGCGGTTAAACTGTGACCAATCACAATGAAGCTCCACAGCGCGGGGCTTTTAAACGCTGTTTGAAACTGACAATGAAAATTTACACGTGACCCTTGACGTCACTTCCAATTGGATTTTAAAACACCCCGAAGCGCCAAAGTCAAATGCCATTGAGGGGGGGCCACTCGATTGTAAAGGTGAGGGGAGGACAGACTCTTTCTTCTTTTGAAATCAACAAATGAAGGAACGGATTTAATACTTCTGAAAGGCAATTACGATTCCTTTCTCTATATATAAAACTGCTGATCGGGGAAGGGAAGGGTTAAATTAAAAACCTTCCCCTCCCTTTAAGGAGTCGTTGGGTTCGTGTTTGACGTCAATGGAGCCGGCAGGTTTCTCAACTATCTCCCAAACCACAAGAGCAGCCTTACAACAGACCCGAGCATATAGAGTCACAATGTAAAGGAAAAAAAAAAAAATTAAAAATTCCGTTGTGATTAATGTTTTTAAAAGAGGCCAAATTAGGAAGCTACAGTCATGGGATGTGGTCGGTTTCTGAATCGCATGATTTTTGTGTAAAAATATGACATAAACACACACACAGACACGCAGACACACACACACACACACACACACACACACACACACAGACACACACACACACACACACACACACACACACACACACACTGTCCTGTGATGAGTTTGTTTGTCACATTGTTTTTAAAAATTCCTTTGACTTCAGTTTCACTTCCCGTTTCTATTTTAATGTTTTGGTTTTGAAATCAGGTTTTTTTTTTCTTTTCCTAGTTCAGCTTCTCAATCTCTGATCTTTGCTTGGAAACGTCTCTGACGGTGCCACGCTATAAAACGTCCCTCTCATCCATGTTGGTGCGCAGATCTAAGTGCTCCCCGTTTGCACTCTCAGAAGGTTCCTTTCTTTAATTCCATGACTATATTCCTCAATCTCGTGGCTAAAACATCAACTTAATACATTTTATTGTAGTGGGAACTGATTACTGCGTTTGGAGAAGGACTTTGAAGGAAACTGATAGTGACTCCGATCTCTGGACAGTATTATTAAACAAGTTTCAGTTTTAAAAGGGCTAGGATTTAGCAAACAGATGAATTGCAACACCCTGGATTGCTAACTGTCCTATTATTATTATTTATTTCTTAGCAGACGCCCTTATCCAGGGCGACTTACAAGATATCACATTATTTTTACATACAATTACCCATTTATACAGTTGGGTTTTTACTGGAGCAATCTAGGTAAAGTACCTTGCTCAAGGGTACAGCAGCGGTGTCCCCCATCTGGGATTGAACCCACGACCCTCCGGTCAAGAGTCCAGAGCCCTAACCACTACTCCACACTGCTGCCCCTATTACTAATTAGTCAAAAGATCAATCAATTAATATTTTATTTTAAAAGATGCTGTAATTATGGGGCAGCAGTGTGGAGTAGTGGTTAGGGCTCTGGACTCTTGACCGGAGGGTCGTGGGTTCAATCCCAGGTGGGGGACACTGCTGCTGTACCCTTGAGCAAGGTACTTTACCTAGATTGCTCCAGTAAAAACCCAACTGTATAAATGGGTAATTGTATGTAAAAATAATGTGATATCTTGTAAGTCGCCCTGGATAAGGGCGTCTGCTAAGAAATAAGTAATAATAATAATTACTCCTTGCAAAAGCCCAGCTGACCAGACTCACTGCGGCTCATTTGATTTTCGCTCTTCACCTTTCTGCTGCTGTGGCGTTCACTGAGGACGGTTTTCTCAAACGCGCGTGTGCGTGTTCCCCACAGCGCCCGTTAACAAACTGTTCTCAACAGCCATCGGGTACAGCACAGCAAACCAGGCCTGTAAAAACAGGACCCAAGGCGTGTGCGGACCAACGCTGGCCCTGATTCAACTTAGCTTTATGAGATCTGGAGCAGATCACAACACAACAAGCAGAGAGACTGACCAATCCTGACTCGTCCAAGCTTATCGGCTCTTAAACAAATCACCGAGGACCAGGCCTGACTCACTTTAACAGACTCAGTTTAAAAGTTCAGGATAGACCAGAAGGATGACTTTCATGGCTGGAGCAGGGAAAGCCAGTGGTGTGTATTTAGAAGCCAATAAGTCGACAGCAACACTTTTGATTTTTGAGTTTTGTTTTTTTTTAATGAGAAGGTAGCTGTCTGCCTGTGCTGGGACTCTCGTGGGAATGTGACTGGGCCATTACTCACCTCTGAGCTCAGTCACGGAGCGTACAAGCTTTTGAACGCTGCCTCACAGCTGAGGAATGCGTCTCAGTCTGGAGGTACCATCATTTTTTGATTAACATCTGAGAGGTCTCTCCCCACCCCCCCTAGTTTCTGTGCATTAACTTTGTATTCAATAAATAAATGAAATGCCCATTGCTCACGGAATTGAAAAAAAAGAAGCTTGATTCAGCTGTGTTAGAAACTTATTATATTTTATTGATACCAGATATTACAGTCAAATTACTTCATGGTTTCTTTGGAGAGAGTCTGAATTTCATACACAACTCAGACACTACTGACTTCACTGACTATGTGACCAGGAAGTGGGGTGGCCTAGTGGTTAGAGTTAAGGGACTGGGAGACGGGAGATCACAGTTTTAGTTTTAGTTTTAGTTTGGAATAAAAGGAGTCTTGTTTTTCAACCCTGCTCGTCATTTTTTAAAAGAAGTCTCCAATAAGAATCATATCAGGACGTAACTGTTACTTATATTTTTGGATGATCATAGTCATTTCTTTCCAAAGATATTTCAGAACTCGCGACAATCCTTTCCGGTTTGGCTTATTAAATCATCAGTCGGTATTTCGTTGCTTTGATTTTGAGCCGGGTGGTTCTGATCTCCGGTCCATTCCCTGTGCACCGAGCCCTGCAGAACTCTGAATGCACAGGTGGGTTCAGATCCTGGTTGCGAATGCCGGCTCTGGGGAAGTGGGTGTGTTTGGTCTGTCCTGGAACTGATCAAGGGTTTAGAAGATGGGAGCTTTGCCTTCAAGAGACAGGAATGAAATGTGTGCAGCTGTGTCCAGAAACCGGCAGGGACTGTTTCTCCTCATCGCGCCGCAGCGAATCCTGCTGGCCGGGCGCCTGGAGAGCGGACACCTGCAGGGCTTCACCTCCAGGAGGCGGTAGCGTGCTCACATCCCCTCTGGAGTTCCTGAGTGTGGAAGAGGAAGCTGGCTCGGTTGTGGGATCGGAGGACGCCCGCTGGACCTTCAGTCCTCCTCAGCAGCTGTGCGGGGAATTGCTGAGGGCAGGGGAAGGAATGATTGGATGTTCTGAACTGGGGAGGAAAGCAGAGGGTAAAATAATTAGGCGCATTAAAGGAAAGGTCTGTAGCCTTGAATTGGGTTTGAATTGAGAGTCTTGAAGTCCAGTTTGAAAAAGATAGTTTATTTGTATAATTTGGGGTATTGTTGAATGACTTGCAGGTGTTCCAGGGTTACAATGCCAGCTCAATGTTTTCACTATAGTGTAGTTTACAGTAAGTGCAAATTATGCTATTAAAACACAAAGTGGGAATGTTTCAGCGGTTTCATTTCAAATGCGCAGCAAAAACAGCAGGAGCGACGGGTTGTTAAATTTAGACTAGTAATCTGTGTGTTTGTGAATCATTAGTAGTTTTAGATTTTGCACCTGGTGCAAAACAAACCTCAGTGAATCAAAAAAGTCATGTGTTTCCCACGCCTAGCGCTGGCACAAACACACTAACACTTACCAGAGTCATGCTCGTAATGCATACAAATGTTTAAAAGTCTTGTCTGTTTGTCCAAACCCCCGCAGTCGCTCCATTTCAAAGCCCGCGCTGGTTGGAGCGACGCTGGCCGGGTTTAGCAGCTGTGAGGTGGTTAAAGTTTTGGCGGAGGCACGCATGACTTGGATAGATTCGCTGCTTGGGGGGCGGGAAGAGTCATAAAAAAGAAAAGTGGTGAGTCACTATAGTTCCGAAAACCCCCTCTTCCCTCCTCCCGGTTTACGGGAACTGGAATTTGTTATTCAATTTTTTTTTTTTTTTTTTTCTTAAAAAAGCCTGTAGGGTCAGATGTCGGGTTCATGTTTGTCTGTGTGCTAGTTTGATCCACAGGGGGGGCGTATAATTACGACTGCGCCGCAAGGAAGCGTCAGATGTTATATATATATATATATATATATATATATAAATATTATTTCTATCGAGTATTATTTTTGTAAGCATATTTTTCGTTGTTTAAATACACACACACACACACACACACACACACAGACACACACACACACACACACACACACACACACACACACACACACACACACACACACACACACACACACACACATATATATATATATATAGCTCTGGAAAAAATTAAGAGACCACTGCAAAATTATCAGTTTCTCTGGTTTTACTGTTTATAGGTATGTGTTTGGGTAAAATGAACATTTTTGTTTTATTCTATAAACTACTGACAACATTTCTCCCAAATTCCAAATAAAAATATTGTCATTTAGAGCATTTATTTGCAGAAAATGACAACTGGTCAAAATAACAAAAAAGATGCAGTGTTGTCAGACCTCGAATAATGCAAAGAAAATAAGTTCATATTCATTTTTAAACAACACAATACTAATGTTTTAACTTAGGAAGAGTTCAAAAATCAGTATTTGGTGGAATAACCCTGATTTTGAAGCACAGCTTTCATGCGTCTTGGCATGCTCTCCACCAGTCTTTCACACTGATGTTGGGTGACTTTATGCCACTCGTGGCGCAAAAATTCAAGCAGCTCGGCTTTGTTTGATGGCTTGTGACCATCCATCTTCCTCTTGATCACATTCCAGAGGTTTTCAATGGGGTTCAGGTCTGGAGATTGGGCTGGCCATGACAGGGTCTTGATCTGGTGGTCCTCCATCCACACCTTGATTGACCTGGCTGTGTGGCATGGAGCATTGTCCTGCTGGAAAAACCAATCCTCAGAGTTGGGGAACATTGTCAGAGCAGAAGGAAGCAAGTTTTCTTCCAGGACAACCTTGTACTTGGCTTGATTCATGCGTCCTTCACAAAGACAAATCTGCCCGATTCCAGCCTTGCTGAAGCACCCCCCGATGAGTCCAATTTTCAGCTTTGCCCAACACCTGGTCGTCTAATGGTTAGACGGAGACCTGGAGAGGCCTACAAGCCACAGTGTCTCGCACCCACTGTGAAATGTGGTGGAGGATCGGTGATGATCTGGGGGTGCTTCAGCAAGGCTGGAATCGGGCAGCTTTGGCATGAATCAAGCCAAGTACAAGGTTGTCCTGGAAGAAAACTTTAACATTAGTATTGTGTTGTTTAAAAATGAATGTGAACTTATTTTCTTTGCATTATTCGAGGTCTGACAACACTGCATCTTTTTTGTTATTTTGACCAGTTGTCATTTTCTGCAAATAAATGCTCTAAATGACAATATTTTTATTTGGAATTTGGGAGAAACGTTGTCAGTAGTTTATAGAATAAAACAAAAATGTTCATTTTACCCAAACACATACCTATAAACAGTAAAACCAGAGAAACTGATCATTTTGCAGTGGTCTCTTAATTTTTTCCAGAGCTATATAAACATCTGTGTGTTTTAATGATGTGAAGTCTGCTGTACTGTGCGTGTTTGTAATAATTAAACACACTGGGGAGCTACATGTAACGTATCAGACTACACAAATACCGAGTCTGCGTTTGATTTAATGGGTTAATTTGGAATATATCTTAGTGATATTAACCGAATTGTGATATTATCCATATTGGGTCCCATTATAGTCTCGCACCACACACAAAAAAATGCTAGCCATGGTTATCTTAATTTGAAGGGGGGATCACTTTAGTCGTATAACATTCGTTTGTTTGTTTGCACTTTTCTATTTAAATGCGGGTCTGTGTGAGAACCTCGACTCGCATTTCCACACAGGTGGTTGGAGAGCTGTGAGTCTCTCAGACGGGGCTTTCCAGCCATGGATTAGGGTTTCTGGAACAGTTTAAAAATACAAGCTTTGAATAAACAAGCTGACACTGTCCACCTCTGGGAAAAAAATATGAAGCAATACCCCCAGGAGAGCAGAGTCTGAGAGAGAGAGAGAGAGAGAGAGAGAGAGAGAGAGAGAGAGAGAGAGAGAGAGAGAGAGAGAGAGAGAGGAGAGCAGAGTCTAAAACAGCAGAGAGAGAGAGAGAGAGAGAGAGAGAGAGAGAGAGGAGAGCAGTCTGAAACAGCAGAAAAGAAGAGAGAAATGAGAGAGAAAAAATAAAGAAAAACCTCAAACAGCTGTCTCTAAATAATAGAAATCCAAATATTGTGAGTCAGACCGCAGACCCCCCCGCCCCGCCCCCAGGTTCATTCTCTCAGGCTGGGCTGTTCAATACACTTCAAACCCTGGCTGTGTCAAACAAACAAAACATGCCACATGTAGCACACACTTTCGCGTGACCTTAAATTCGAAATATACTGGATACCTATGGCTAGATTAAATTCAGAACCCAGTGCCACATGTAGCACACACTTTTACAGAGATGGGCTGTATTTCAGTTTTTGGAAATTTGAGTGAACTCTGTGGAGTTCGAGAAGTCGCCCTGACGTAACTTTGAAACAAAACAGACACAGTATGCTTTGTAACCATAGATAGGAAACTTAACATGGTGCGATTAGACACGGGGAGACTGGAGGGGAGATAATTGGGCAGCAGTGTGGAGTAGTGGTTAGGGCTCTGGACTCTTGATCGGAGGGTCGTGGGTTCAATCCCAGGTGGGGGACACTGCTGCTGTACCCTTGAGCAAGGTACTTTACCTAGATTGCTCCAGTAAAAACCCAACTGTATAAATGGGTAATTGTATGTGAAAATAATGTGATATCTTGTAATAATTGTAAGTAGCCCTGGATAAGGGCGTCTGCTAAGAAATAAATAATAATAATATTAAACAAACTGCCAGTCGGTTTCAATCAAAAATGCCAAAGACAGTTCATCAGATTCCTAACCAACAGCAAAGCTGCAAAACAACAGCTGTGGATTACAAACCGCATCCAGCTTCCATGAAGGCATGCAAGAGCTCAGGGCAGAACCGTCCCGGGGCAAAAACACTGCAAGGGAGGGGATCAGGAAACGAAAAAACAAACTAGCGCAGTGCAAATAAACATCCTGAAATAAGAGGTCATTAAAAGCAATTTGCATGCAGCGCGCCTTTTCAAACAATCACAGCAGCGTTCACCGCAAAAACAAAACATTAAAATGGGAGTGAACTCCAGTGGAAAGGTGGCAGGGTTTGTAGCATGCAGGGCTGTGACCCCGCTGAGCTCACCAGCAGCCCTGAAGCTAGCCTCCTCAGACAGGCCTTGCTTTGTGATCTCTGCTGTGCAGACGGCACAAACACCTGCTTGATTTTTGTATTGTTGTCTGGAAGAGGAGGCGGGTACCTGGCCCGGCCTCCGTGACTCTCCCTGTGCTTTTTTGAAGCTGTGCCAACCTGCCTACATAATCTCAGACACTCCAACCACAGTCACATTCCTCAGTCTGGTATCGAACCCTGTTCTCACACAGAGAGAGTTCAAGATGTCGTGCCCTTTTCTCTTGGGGTGGGGGGGGGAGGGAGGGAGCAGTTCAGTCTCCGTGCCTCAAGCCTGTCCTGAACTGGAGGGAGCACCCTTTCTCTTAGGGGGGTGAGGGAGGGAGCAGTTCAGTCTCCATGCCTCAAGCCTGCCCTGGACTGGAGGGAGCACCCTTTCTCTTAAGGGGGGTGAGGGAGGGAGGGAGGGAGCAGTTCAGTCTCCGTGCCTCAAGCCTGCCCTGAACTGGAGGGAGCACCCTTTCTCTTAGGGGGGTGAGGGAGGGAGGGAGCAGTTCAGTCTCCGTGCCTCAAGCTTGCCCTGGACTGGAGGGAGCACCCTTTCTCTTAGGGGGATGAGGGAGGGAGGGAGCAGTTCAGTCTCCATGCCTCAAGCCTGCCCTGGACTTGGTAGTACAGTGTTAAATTTTGAAATGTCACATTTTTCAATCATCGTCAGTTTTTTTTTTGTGAAGTAGATGTAAAACTACAAAGCCGCGTGCAGTTCAATATGTCAAGGCAACATTATTCAGCGGGCTTTTCGCTCGACTTTCTGAAGCAGTTCATTCTGTAGAGCGATGCAAAACGCTGGGCCAGCAGCTCTGTACAGTTTGGGTGCTGCAGACACACGTCATGATCATCAATCTCTCCGTCATCTTCACACCTCTCATTTTGAACCCAGAGCCGTGGCGATGGGGGCCGGGCGTCGCTGACACACTGGCTTTGCATGTGATGTGCTTTCTAACAGCAGGAACCTTCCAGTGCTGCTGTGAAAAGTTGAGACAGGCTTGGCACGGCTCCAGCTTATCTGTGGGAGACTTGAGTGCCGGGAAACGCTTTACAGACAGACAGTGTGAAGCAGGGACAGTCTGATCACAGCCAGCCTGCAGGCAGCACTGAAAACAACAGGCGGGGAATTTGCATGAAGAGATCACATCGGGAGCCCAGACAGGAAGTCAGTCTGTATTGGAGCTGTGCCATTGCAGTACCTGTGGACTGTTTTGAATGGATCATCCGTAACCCTTATCAGAGTGAAAGCACAGCAAAGTGTGATAAAGCACAGAGAGGTCTGGTAAAGCATAGGGAAGCATTGTAAAGCACAGAGAGGTGTGGTGAAGCATAGGGAAGCATTGTAAAGCACAGAGAGGTTTAGTAAAGCATAGGGAAGCATTGTAAAGCACAGAGAGGTGTGGTAAAGCATAGGCAAGCATTGTAAAGCACAGAGAGGTATGGTAAAGCATAGGGAAGCATTGTAAAGCACAGAGAGGTCTGGTAAAGCATAGGGAAGCATTGTAAAGCACAGAGAGGTCTGGTAAAGCATAGGGAAGCATTGTAAAGCACAGAGAGGTGTGGTAAAGCATAGGGAAGCATTGTAAAGCACAGAGAGGTCTGGTAAAGCATAGGGTAGCATTGTAAAACACAGAGAGGTCTGGTAAAGCATAGGGAAGCATTGTAAACCCTTTTAAAACCTGATTTGCATTCATTTAATATTAAAAACTAAAACAGATGCTGTATTGTTTTAATATTCCAACAAAAAGCCTCCTATAATAATAATAATAATAATAATAATAATAATAATAATAATAATAATAATAATGGACAGCCTCTCTCTGCCCTGTAAACACGTTTCTGGCTGAGTCAGGCTGCAGTGTCACAGTGTGTAAAGCAGGGACTTGATAAACACAGCGTGCTGACAGGCATAGAAGCTACTCCAGCAGATAATTACCATCATTAGGAGACCTGACTTCAGAGTAAGCAGATTCAAATGACAGGGTGAGGGAACGGTTCAGTCTGCATGCCTCAAGCCTGCCCTGGACTGGAGGGAGCACCCTTTCTCTTAGGGGGGTGAGGGAGGGAGGAAGCAGTTCAGTCTCCATGCCTCAAGCCTGCCCTGGACTGGAGGGAGCACCCTTTCTCTTAGGGAGGTGAGGGAGGGAGCAGTTCAGTCTCCATGCCTCAAGCCTGTCCTGGACTGGAGGGCACACCCTTTCTCTTAGGGAGGTGAGGGAGGGAGCAGTTCAGTCTCTGTGCCTCAAGCCTGCCCTGGACTGGAGGGAGCACCCTTTCTCTTAGGGAGGTGAGGGAGGTGAGGGAGGTAGGGAGGGAGCAGTTCAGTCTCCATGCCTCAAGCCTGTCCTGGACTGGACGGAGCACCCTTTCTCTTAGGGAGGTGAGGGAGGGAGGGAGGGAGCAGTTCAGTCTCCATGCCTCAAGCCTGCCCTGGACTGGAGGGAGCACCCTTTCTCTTAGGGAGGTGAGGGAGGGAGGGAGGGAGCAGTTCAGTCTCCATGCCTCAAGCCTGCCCTGGACTGGAGGGAACATTCTAAGTGGATATTTGATTGTATTTATGTTTTGCTAGGAGCCTGGGAATGTGCCTTTAGAATCTATTGCAGACATTGAGGAAGACTTCTAGTATCACAAATTAAGTTAAAAAAAAAACTTCAAAACAATTTAAGCTGGATAAAATCACAAACCGAGCTGGTAACGCTGAGATCCTCCCTGACTGCACCTTTCAGAGACGCCTCTCTGTGTTTGTCTCACAATGACACACACGTGCCACGGCACATGCTGTTTTGTAAGCTGTGCTCTTGCCCGGTCTTAATTAGCGGTTGCAGCCCGAACGAAAACAGGTCTGACCTGACCAGGGATGAAGCCTTTCCCAGACTGCACCAGGTGCCGCCCCCTGGAGGAGCACAGCAGTCACGTCAAGCATCTGAACCCAACCCAGGTGCCTGCTCCACCTGGAGCGGCTCTGTGCATCGCGCAGAACCCCTTCAGCTGCCGAAACAGGCTCGCTCCTTGCAGCAGAGGGAGGTTATGACAGCGTAGCCCCGCTGCATCTCCATTTTCTCTCAGGAAACCAAACTGGGGGGGAGGAAGCTACTGGTTTGGTGTTTTACACTGATAATATTTTACAGCACAGACAGTGGCTGTGATACTTTACACTAAGTTCTGTCACAGGATTCTTAAAAAACAAATGTTTTCTTTTGGGGGTGGTGGGTGGGTGGGGTGGGGGCGGTGAGTATGGTACACCTGGTCCTCACGTCATGTCTACAATCTGCCCTTTGATACACCGTCTCCGTGGTCCCTGTGTTTGTGTTTGTGTGCCATACCCAGCACCTGTGTGGATGCCCTGTGGGAGTCTGTCAGTGTGCCAGCATTCCAGACAGGAATCTTCGGGGGGGGGGGGAAGGATTCTGTTCTTAAAGGCACAGCGCACCGTTCTGAAACACCACAGTTATTATTATTATTTATTTCTTAGCAGACGCCCTTATCCAGGGCGACTTACAATTGTTACAAGATAGCACATTATTTTTACATACAATTACATTATTTTTTACACGTTATTCTTATGCACAGTCACAATGCACTTAACCATGCAGGATATATGTAAGTACACAATTGTATCGGAAATGGGTTAGCGATAGGGTTAGGGTTATATCATGACACATTAAGTGCATTGTAACAATGCACACTAACATTGCAATCATGTGTAAGTACACGCGTGTTGGCTAAGCAGCTATGATGTGAATACACAGGAATCAGAGACGCTTCAAGGTAAGAGTTTCCAGGAAGTGCAAGACTACCTGAAAGTCAGGCCTGCGATCCGATCCCTTCCAGAAATACATTTTAAAACTGAAAAGGCTTTGTGACACGCTAGCCAATCGCAGGGCGCGCTGAGTAAAGGCATATGTAACTGCCCGCCCCCTACCCCGTCGCAATTAGATTGTTCTGAAATTCCAAAGTGAGGAGGGAGGGGGGGGGCTGAGTTGAGCAGTCCTGAGACGGGAGTAGGAAAGGGTTAAGCTCACAGCTGCTGCCAGTTTTAATTTGAGGAAGGAAACGCTTCCCCTCTCCCCTGTTAGTCAGCCAGCCCTGCCCTCTCTTTCCAGAGCGTGATTCTGAGAGCTCCTGCACCCGTCCACATTAACACCCACCTCGGGGGGGTGGGGGGGGGCACCGGTTTGGGGGAGCCACGTCTGATTCGCGAACCTCACTTCACGGGCTCAATTCAATCTAAATGACGGCACTGCCATAGCCATTATGGCGCCATAAACTTGATTATGGCGCCGTTGTCCTGAATTGTTTAATTGAGCCAGTTAACCTTCTGACTCCCCAAAGCAGTTAATGAATGATCCATTCTGTCTGCGGTGCGGAACAGCCATCCTAGGTCTGTCACTTTCACAATGCAGGTAAGGAACTAGAAGCTAGATAAACAGGCTGGCGGAGAGCCAGCGGGATTGCGCCACCGTCACAGGTGAGCTGAATCACGCAGGTAATCCGGCAGGAAGTGGGTGAGGTCAAGGGGGTGGCGTGAAACAAACAGGAAGCAGGGTTTATTGCGAGGTGCAGCCTTTGAAACGGAAAGACACACGCGTTACTCAGCGCCTTCGTTTCATTGGCCAGCCCCCTGTCAGCTGAGCAAGCGCTCCGTTTCCTATTGGCTGTCTCGTTCCTGACATCATCACCTCTCTTTCTCATTGTCGGTGAATTCTTAAATAAGCATTGTTGGTCTCAGAACTGGTCTCGCTGGGATGAGGTCGTTTCAAACTCTCTCTGTCTTGGTCAGTCTCCCGCTAGGAATATTTTCTAAAGAGCAAGTCCATTCTTCAAGCTCAAAGGTGCATGCTGGGATACGTTCCTGTTTTGAGTCGCTGGAACAGCACAGTGCTGTACTACCCATCCCCCACACTGAGACCTGCATGAACCTGCGTGCAGAGGGAGAGGAGGGCAGTCACTGGAACAGCACAGTGCTGTACTACCCATTCCCCACACTGAGACCTGCATGAACCTGCGTGCAGAGGGAGGGGAGAGCAGTCACTGGAACAGCACAGTGCTGTACTACCCATTCCCCACACTGAGACCTGCATGAACCTGCGTGCAGAGGGAGGGGAGGGCAGTCACTGGAACAGCACAGTGCTGTACTACCCATTCCCCACACTGAGACCTGCATGAACTTGCGTGCAGAGGGAGGGGAGGGCAGTCACTGGAACAGCACAGTGCTGTACTACCCATTCCCCACACTGAGACCTGCATGAACCTGCATGCAGAGGGAGGGGAGGGCAGTCACTGGAACAGCACAGTGCTGTACTACCCATCCCCCACACTGAGACCTGCATGAACCTGCGTGCAGAGGGAGGGGAGGGCAGTCGCTGGAACAGCACAGTGCTGTACTACCCATCCCCCACACTGAGACCTGCATGAACCTGCGTGCAGAGGGAGGGGAGGGAATTATTGGAACAGCACAGTGCTGATGGGGAGTGGCGTTCGGAACTGGGCTGGTGCCAGTGGAAACTTTGAAGTCTCTAGCAAGTAGACTACACTGTGTAACTTTGTGGAATGTTTTATTCAGACACTATTTATTCATACAGGAATTTAACCCAATGAGACCTAGACCGTTTACAAGGGGGTCCTGTCAGCGAACATACACAACTCCGTAGCATGTGTGGTACCATCTTAATCGCTGTAGGAGTCAAAAGCAAAAAACAGTAACCCTTGAACATTTACAAGAAGCCCTAAACAGTTCACAGAGATCATTTTTAAAACA
This sequence comes from Acipenser ruthenus, assembly GCF_902713425.1. NCBI lineage: Eukaryota > Metazoa > Chordata > Actinopteri > Acipenseriformes > Acipenseridae > Acipenser > Acipenser ruthenus. The sequence continues at coordinate 438,010 of NC_081224.1, read as the reverse complement.
TGGAAAAGAGAGAAGGTCGCATTTGCTCCTTACATCGCGGTCAAAAAGGGTTTTGGAAGCCGCTAGGCAAAGGGAATTCTACCCAAACAAGTGTTGAATTTAAATCAAGGGAAGTCATGTTAAAACTTTACAATGCATTAGTAAGACCTCACCAAGAATATTGTGTTCAGTTCTGGTCACCTCGTTACAGTAAGGATATTGCTGCACTAGAAAGAGTGCAAAGAAGAGCAACCAGAATTATCCCGGGTTTAAAAGGCATGTCGTATGCAGACAGGCTAAAATAATTGAATCTATTCAGTCTTGAACAAAGAAGACTACGCGGCGATCTGATTCAAGCATTCAAAATCCTAAAAGGTATAGACAATGTCGACCCAGGGGACTTTTTCGACCTGAAAAACAAGGACCAGGGGTCACAAATGGAGATTAGATAAAGGGCCATTCAGAACAGAAAATAGGAGGCACTTTTTTACACAGAGAATTGTGAGGGTCTGGAACCAACTCCCCAGTATTGTTGTTGAAGCTGACACCCTGGGATCCTTCAAGAAGCTGCTTGATGAGATTCTGGGATCAATAAGCTACTAACAACCAAACGAGCAAGATGGGCTGAATGGCCTCCTCTCGTTTGTAAACTTTCTTATGTTCATAGCTGGTAATCACACCAGTTAAATAACAAGGCGCCAATCCTTTTAAGAAACTTAAAACGCAAAGCAGTGCGGGTGATGAAGCCTTCGGTCTGGAAGTGAAAACCAGCCTAATCTGACACACAAGTCGCAGTGATGATGAGTCAAGGCGGGGCACTAGAAGAGAAATGTGCAGCGTGGGTTGAAAAATACGTCTAGTTTATGTAGGAGTAGAAGTGAACGGGGGTCTGCTAGGACTGAGAAAAGATCCCCCTATTTCTGCAAGGGAAGCCTAATTTAGGTCTTACCTGTGAAATCAGTTTGTCAATATCACGATTAAACGTACGATGCTCGTCAATCCATCTGCCTAAGTCTTGACAGTAAGGCGGTGTAAGCATAGTCTCACTGATAGCTGTAATTCTAACAGGTCTGTGTTCGGTTACTGTGAATTAGTTAATAAAGGCAGGAGGGACAGAACTCGAATACTGCCCCCTTGTGGTCGTTTCCGATAATAAAACCTTCGCTGGTCAGTCTGCTTGCCTGCCGCTGGCAATGTTCAGGATTGCCGGATTTCTGACAGAAAAATAGCGACCTCGTTCTTCAAAACAAGCCAAACACGCCCCAAACAAGCCTAAACAAGCCCAAAACAAGCCCAAAACAAGCGCACCCCATGTTAGAGTATTGGCGTTTATGTAAATTAAAACCGCGACTGTCCCCAAAAATAGCCCAATCCCGCTTATTATAAGCGGACTTGGCAACTGTGCCCCCACATTGTCATGGTAAAGACTCGCTCTGTGCACACGGTAGGTTCGTCTGCATAGTATAGGACGCTTGTTAAGGAAGGTCCCTCTTGAACCCGCGCCGTGACCGTGTCTCTACAGCAGTGTGGAGTAGTGGGCAGGGCTCTGGACTCTTGACCAGAGGGTCGTGGGTTCAATCCCAGGTGGGGGACACTGCTGCTGTACCCTCGAGCAAGGTACTTTACCTAGATTGCTCCAGTAAAAACCCAACTGTATAAATGGGTAACTGTATGTAAAAAAATAATGTGATATCTTGTAACAATTGTAAGTCGCCCTGGATAAGGATAAGGGCGACTGCTAATAAATAATAATTTTTTTTTTTTTAAATGCTCTTCTGTAAGAAGCCAGGACGCGCACACTGACAGCAGAAAAGGAAATTATTCAGGAAATGAGATATGACGATAACGGTGTGGTTTTTAAAATACGTGCTTTACTCCGCGTGATTGAGCACCGGTTAAAACAAAAAAAAATACCAGTGTAATCAAATATTTCCACAGAATGCTTATTTCATCGTAAAAAAAAAGTTATTGAGGAGCACAGAGCTGGCGAGTCATGTGCCCAGTGCTATAGTGCTGTAGCCTGAGGCTAGCATCGGTGTTATAGCGGGCAGTGCTTCTCAAACGTGTAAACATAATGAATTAATAAGACGGTTTGTTTTTGTACTGTGTTGAATATTCCTCAGAGGAGCTTCATGAATAAAAACCTTCTCTTTTGTGTGTCTTGCGTGCGGCTCGAAATTCGCTTTTGAACTCTCGGGAAGTTTCTGAAGTTTCACATAGAAGGTCTGGTTTGTTCGCCCCTGTTGGGTTTCGAGAGAAAACGTCGGAGATAACATCAGAATAAAATGAAAACACCACATTTCTCAGAGAAGTGAAAGATGATGAAGTTCCATCTTTGTTAAGGTGAGGGATACAGTCCCACGTCATCGGGGGCTGATCTGCAGAAGAGAATTCTCTCCCGTGCGCGGTCGAACCCTCGGCACAGCCCAATTCACAGAACTTAAACTACCGAGCCACTCCCGGTCCATTCTCCCGGAGCACTCAGATAGGGAGGCAACAAGACTCTGGGCTTGTTAGACTCCGGGCTAACATGCGACAGTGATGTGTCAAAGGGGATCGTTCCACTCTATTTGGGGTTACAGCTTGCTATGCTAAGGAGACTAGCACCCTATTTCTTTTTTTAGTGGGGTGCCAGTGATTTCATTCTAAGCTAGGATTGACTACGGGCTGTTATTTGGAAGAAAATTGTTCATGATCCTGAACTTGAGTCTATGCTGCCCCCTCCTGATCAAAAATGGAACACCAGATAATTCTTAAAACGATACAAGTGAATGACCTTTTCAGAACTATCAGCTCTATAGTTTTCTATTCTGTGCTGTTGGGATGGTTAGGTTTGGTCTCTCCAGTTCAGGGCAGGCTTGAGGCATGGAGACTGAACTGCTCCCTCCCTCCCTCACCCCCCTAAGAGAAAGGGTGCTCTCTCCAGTCCAGGGCAGGCTTGAGGCATGGAGACTGAACTGCTCCCTCCCTCCCTCACCCCACTAAGAGAAAGGGTGCTCCCTCCAGTCCAGGGCAGGCTTGAGGCATGGAGACTGAACTGCTCCCTCCCTCCCTCAACCCCCTAAGAGAAAGGGTGCTCCCTCCAGTCCAGGGCAGGCTTGAGGCACAGAGATTGAACAGCAGGGCAAAGGTGCTGTTGGCAGTTTTTTTTTTTTTTTTCAAGAATAGTGACAGGAATCTGTGTTCTCTGAAGTTGTTTATGTGCTCTGTCTGCATTTCGGTTCTGGGAAAAGCCAGCAGAGACCCGTGTCAGAGTCACAGAGGTGCCCCGATAACATCTCACTGTGTGTTCACTCATTGGCCATCCGGCTGGGCTGAGAAACACACAGGCTGATGAGAAGGGAGGCTGTGGCAGCTATCATCAGGTCCATCTCAAAACCACAGAGTGCAGTCACAGTGAAAATCATTCTGTGGAAGATGAAGGAAGGGGGGGGGGGGTTATCATTAACAAAAAAACACTTTTGCAGAAAACAGAGATTCAGTAAATATAGCTTCAAAGGGATTCCATGAAACGTCTCTGTTTTGTGCTGCTTGGTTTTGAAACATACATTAATGTGTATTATTATTATTATTATTATTATTATTATTATTATTATTATTATTATTATACTTTTATCCAAAGCGACTTCCAAATACAACTGCTGCTGCTGCTGCTGCTGCAGAGTCACTTCCAATAGGAGCTCGTTTGTTTGACGTCTCATCCGAAGGACGGAGCACAAGGAGGTTCAGTGACTTGCTCAGGGTCACACACACACACACACACACACACACACACACACACACACTCACACACACACACACACACACACTGACACACACACTGACACACACACACACACACACACACACACACACACACAGACACTCACACACACACACACACACACAGTGAGTCAGTGTCTGAGCTGGGATTTGAACCTCCTGGTATCGAGCCCCTTTCTCTAACCACCGGACCACCAAGCCTCTTGTGAAGATATTAAGATGTCATTTTATTAATCAAAAAGAGACTCGCAGTCTGTTGAAACTGAATCAAAGCAGCCCACCTACAAATAACCAGTCCCTTTCTTCCCTGTCCAAGAATGCTTCAGTGACACACTTGTGGTTTTTCGTGTGTAGTTTTTGCTATAAACAGCCCCAGTTCCCAGGAAAGAGGTCTGTCTCTGATTCAGATCACAAGCACTTTTCTGCCTGCCACATATATATAACAATCTGAGTAGAAGAATGTCCTCTCTTCTACTCTCTGAACAGCCTCCCTCTGCTCTGTGCTGGTGGAGCAGAGAAAGAGAAAGGGAGGCTTTTATACTCTCTTAACAGCCTCCCTCTGCTCTGTGCTGGTGAAGCAGAGAAAGAGAAAGGGAGGCTTTTATACTCTCTGAACAGCCTCCCTCTGATCTGTGCTGGTGGAGCAGAGAAAGAGAAAGGGAGGCTTTTATACTCTCTGAACAGCCTCCCTCTGATCTGTGCTGGTGGAGCGGAGAAAGAGAAAGGGAGGCTCTTCTACTCTCTGAACAGCCTCCCTCTGCTCTGTGCTGGTGGAGCAGAGAACGAGAAAGGGAGGCTCTTCTACTCTCTGAACAGCCTCCCTCTGCTCTGTGCCGGTGGAGCAGAGAAAGAGAAAGAGAAAGGGAGACTCTTATACTCTCTGAACAGCCTCCCTCTGCTCTGTGCTGGCGGAGCAGAGAAAGGGAGGCTCTTATACTCTCTGAACAGCCTCCCTCTGCTCTGTGCTGGCGGAGCAGAGAAAGAGAAAGGGAGGCTCTTATACTCTCTGAACAGCCTCCCTCTGCTCTGCAATAAAGCTCCAGTTTTAGATATGTGTTGCTCATCAGTAATGACCTTTGTTCTCTTGTTAGATTTCCAGTACAGTGTGCCTCACCATTTTGTTTTCTTTTCTTTTAATTGATGACAAATCAGCCAGAGCCAGGCAGTCCCAAAACGTCTCTAACATTTTACACCTTTTTGTAGATTTCTGATTCACGGTCTTTTCTCCACTCTCTAAAAGCACTGAGGAACGATCCCATGCATGGATTTATTATGACCGCGTAACAACACATAACTACATTAAAAGAAACGAAAAAACCAACAAAAAAAAAAAACTATCAATTTACTCGCTGGTGGTTTTGCTTCGGGGCTGTATAAAGATCCTTACTTAACTATATATATATATATATAAATTTAAATGGTCAGTTTTTAAGTAGTATACGTTTTTATTATTTATATTGCTGAATTGAATTGTTGGGGTTAAAACATACAATATAGCTACTGTATTTTGCTTTATTGAATGATTATTATTATTATTATTATTATTATTATTATTATTATTATTAATTATTATTTTCAATACACACACACAATTGTTTTAACTGTTGGGAGTTGTTCCACATCTTAGCTGACATGATAAACGGCGATAGGCCTACATGTGTTTTTTTTAGTTTTTCCACAGAACACTTTGACTAAGTCTCTTTCATTCAAAAGCATCGCGTTTAGCAAAACAAAAAGTTTTACGAATCTCAGCGACAGCAATTTTTTTTTTTTTTTTGTACTCAATCAAAGTATTGATTATTTTTGACCTTCAGTAATCCGACCCCGACCCGACCCTAGCCGGTGCAATTTTAAACAGACATGTATTTATCTTGCTCTTAATTGTATTAATACTTGTAATGTGATACTTGAAATGTATTTGTTTACGATTGTAAGTCGCCCTGGATAAGGGCGGCCTGCTAAGAAATAAATAATAATAATAATAATAATAATAATAATAATAATAATAATAATAATAATAATAATAATAATAACATGCGCACAGGACAGCTGTGACTGAACACGTTGCTATGGCAAAAGGTCGTTTACGGAAGCCGCGCTGAGCCAGCACAGACGGTTTCCACCCGCTAAAAGCGAAATTCCAGAGGCAGGAGCAGCGAGCGGCCATTCCTGTTTGAGCGAGGAGGTGCCGGGGAGGAATTACTCCGAAAGGAAAACAACACGACACGAAATATTTTGTGCTCGGCAGCCGCCATGAGTTTGGAGAAAGCCCAGCTGTGCGACTCGCTGCTGATATGGGTGCGTAAACGGTTTTATTCTGTGATGGTATCATCTCTCTGATCTCCCCTTTCGTTTTCCAATGTGAAAAAATGTTCCTGGGAGTAACAGGTGGCTTGTTTGCAAATGTCGTCTGATTAAACTGCAGATGAAAATGAACAGTAATAATACACAATGGCATGTCGTTTAAGCTACTGGTGGCTTATTCGCTATTTAAAAAAAAAACTATGTTATTATCTAAGTATGGAGTTTGTGTGGAACTCGTGTGAAATTCTACATAAACTTTTAAACACGTCAAATCCTCAAACTGTACACCACGGTGCAACACAAGCTGTACTGTACTGATAAAAAACTAAGTCTACACTCCTCAAACCAGATTTGTTAACTTCAAAACAAAAAAAAAAAAACGAGCTATATCAATTATTACGTCATTGTTTTCATAAATGAGTTTTTTTTGTTGTTTGTTTGTTTGTTTGTTTGTTTGTTTGTTTGTTTTAATAAATAGGTTTGCTCAATAACAGTGGAACGGGTCAAGAGGTCCTAATAACCTTTCGTTAAGCAATCGATGTAAATCAAAATTAATTAAATGAAGGTCAGCTGTAAGAATAATCTTTGCTTTTATCGATTTTTCTGGTGGTAGTCGATCAGATTTCATTTATTGTACACTTTTTTATTTCAACACTCTTAGTGTGTTTGGTACACTTTTGTATTTGAAGATTACGTCACTGCGTGTTTCGTGTTATTGCGTCACACCGCATATTCAGTTGCCTACCACATTACGTCACCAACTTCCACTTCAGTAGTTCGGGACAAACACCAATCACAAAATGTTTTAGTACAAATATTTATTGTAGAGAATGCGGAGTATGCGATTTAACAGAAAAGTATGCTGTATATACACATTCATTTGGCATCAAACCTAACTTGGTTTGAGGGTTCGCTGCCTGGCCAACTGGACGAGGCTGAGACCCCCATTTGATAAAACATAAAAACTGTTATTAAGAAAGGTGGAGATGGGGAGGTGGTGGGTTACGATGAAATCAAAACGCAACTGAGAGATAAGTGAAGAGGGTATTTATAGTGCTAACAATTTAAATTAGCTAATGTGTAAATTGAATGATTCAATTTGGTGATGCGGAGATTGGTGTCTGACCCTCCTCCCGAACTTTAATTATAAATTTCATTAAGTGCCATATAGACAGCTGGTTTAATCCGGGCAAGAATTTTCTCTTAACTAATGAAAGTTTAATGTCAATACCAGTCTTTCCTTTCTAATTTCTTTTTTTTTTAAATCAATTCCAATTCTGATTCCAGTCGCGATTGCTCAGTTGCTTTCTCGTTAAGCCAGTTTGAATGGACTGACGCGCGGTGACTCCAGTGCGAGTCGTTTGTTGATGCCGCTGTTCTGAGAAGCTCCTTTGAACAGAACGCTGCCGGATTGCAGTTTCGATCAGCGATGTCTTGAAACGGATTAAAAGGGAACAGGAATTGGGGTAGCGATGGACCCTCACCCCGGATCTAATCCTGTGTCTTTTTTGTTTGTTTCTTGTCGTTGTTTTTTTCAGCTGCAGACGTTCCAGGTTCCCTCCTGTTCCTCCAAACAGGAACTGACGAGCGGCGTGGCGGTGGCACATGTGCTGCACAGGATGTGAGTTTACTGGAAGCGAACGCGTCAGAACCACGTTGCCATCTGCCACTAGGACTGGCTTGAAAGCGGCCTGAAATCGGACTGCTTCATTTCCTGCCAGGTCCTAAAGGCTGTGAATCACTGTCATGATTGATCGACATTCGCTTTTATAATTTGTTTATTTAGCAGACGCCTTTATCCAAGGCGACTTACAGAGACTAGGGTGTGTGAACTGTGCATCAGCTGCAGAGTCACTTACAACTACGTCTCACCCGAAAGACGGAGCACAAGGAGGTTAAGTGACTTGCTCAGGGTCACACAGTGAGTCAGTGGCTGAGGTGGAACCGGGGACCTCCTGGTTACAAGCCCTTTTTCTTTAACCACTGGACTGACGGAACAGCGACTTCAGTGGAAGTGATTCATGCAGTTCGTAACAGAATACTGCGGATTTGCAATTACGATCGATGAGGTGTTGGAGTTGATTAAAAGGGAAGGGGAATTGATTTTAATAAAAATAAAACAGGACCCCATCCCTGCTGCTAGCGGTGGGAGGGAGTAGCGAGTGTCCAGCCTGGTTTGCGTTTGGCGCTGCCTGCCTGGGTTGGCTGAGTTCTGGGTGTGCTTGTGTGTTGCAGAGACCCTGGCTGGTTCAACGAGGCGTGGCTCGGACGAATCAAAGAAGAGAGTGCAGAGAACTGGAGGCTGAAGGTACAGACACCGCAATCATTGAACGCGTTGAGTAGTCAATTATTGATCGCTGCCCAGCTTGGAGCCCCACATACTGGACAGCTCTGGTCAAAAAGCATTGCATCCCCCTATAGAATGAACTCATTCAGCTTCATAAAGTCGAATGAAACCTGCTGAATAATGTGACGTTAACATATCGAACTGCACACAACGCTTTGTAGTTTTCCCAAATACTAAACAGAAAACTGACAAAGTGACATTTCAAAATCTATTATTATTATTTATTTCTTAGCAGACGCCTTTATCCAGGGCGACTTAAGATTTGTTACAAGATGTCACATTATTTTTACATACAATTACCCATTTATACAGTTGGGTTTTTACTGGAGCAATCTAGGTAAAGTACCTTGCTCAAGGGTACAGCAGCAGTGTCCCCCACCTGGGATTGAACCCACGACCCTCCGGTCAAGAGTCCAGAGCCCTAACCACTACTCCACACTCCCCTCTCATTTCTAGCATGAAATACTACTGTACTGCTATTATGGCTTCCGGTAGACTGTAGTTTCTTTTGCTGTTAAATAAAAGTATTTATGTAATTTGATGCGTCACATCTAGACTAAACGCAATTGGAGTAACACAACAATATAGTCCACATTTAAAATAACAGGAGATGCGGGCAGTTAAAAATGCTCCAATTTTTTGCAAAGCAGCCTATCCTCAAATGAGGGCAGTGGCCCCTTGGCAGGTTAGGAGCACAGCGCTTCCTAACACGCTGGTGTTTGTGGTGTGTGTGTTTAAACAGGTGAACAACTTGAAGAAGATCCTGCAGAGCATGCTGGAGTACTTCCATGATGTGAGTATGCAGACTCGCTCGCACGGCCGTCCCCCCCGTCCCGCTGCTCTCGCTGGGGAAAGCCGCGCTCAGCTGGCGTCTCTTGGTTTCTGCCGGTAGGTTTTGGGCCACCCCGTTTCAGACCGTCACCTGCCCGACGTGAACCGGATCGGGGAGCTCAATGACGAGACTGAACTGGGCAAACTGGTCCAACTGGTGCTGGGCTGTGCGGTCAGCTGTGAGAAGAAGCAAGGTGAGGAGGAGGAGGAGGAGGGGGGGAGGAAGGAAGGAAGAGGGAGGGAGGAAGAGAGAGGAAGAGAGGGAGGGGAAGAGGGAGGGAGGGAGGGGAAGAGAGAGAGGAAGGAGGGGCGAGGGGCGAGGGGCGAGGGGTCCAAATAATGCCAGCACTTCTCCCAAACTATTCACCACACAGCCTCCTAAGAATATCATGGTTTTTCTGTACCTTCTGAAGAGTCCCAAAAGCCAGGCAGGGCCGTACGTTATTGTGATTCGGATGTTGTCTTGTTAAATCTGGGGCTGGCTCTGAACTTGTCTCCTGTGCAGCTCACATCCAGCAGATCATAACCCTGGAGGAGTCCGTGCAGCATGTGGTCATGACGGCCATCCAGGAGGTGAGAGCCCCTCAGCTTCCTGACCGTGGTTTACTTGCACGTCTTCTTAACAGCCTGACCGTGATGTAAATCTTTGCAGAAATAGCTACCTGAGCGTATGCTGGAATGCACAAGCAGAGCAGATCTGCAATTGGATGCATCGTCCCGGGGTTCCGAAAAAACCTGGCGTTGCACGTCCCCCACGTGCTGCTACACCTGTTTAAATAACGGACCTGTCATTTCTCTTTTCATTCTTAACACCCTGATTTAAGCTGATGACTTTTTAAAGTCTGTTTCAAAGCTCTTTTCAAAATGTCCGCTCTAGTGCACTTGGGGTTTGAGATTTCTCCTCTAAATCGCTCTGTTCCGTACCACGTCGTGGATCGTGGTTGCTGTGTTACCTGTTTGACAGTCTGGGCAGTAATCCTGACGCTATCAGTGCACTAGAGCGGACATTTTGCAAAGAGCTTTGAAACAGACCTTTTTAAAAGTTGTAAGTTTTTCAAGTAAGAAGAAAAATGACAGGTACGTTATTTTATACTGGGGACGTGCCACGCTGTCTTTTTCGCCCCTCCAAAAAGATGGTGCCCCACGAGACCCATTGTGTTTAAAGAAACGTCCTGCTTGTTCGGTCGGCATGTTTCTGAAACTCCGTCCGCATCTCGCTACGAATTGAGTGATGAGGATGATGATGATGATGGTGGTGGAGACTCGTTCTAACCTCCATGTGTTCGCTCCCCCCGTTCAGTTGATGACGAAGGACTCCGCAGATCCAGGGACCCCAGAAACATACGGAGACTTCGACAATCAGGTAGCGTGATGAAAACCCTCCTGTACGAACTAGCAGGGCTGTGAAGCCTAAAGAGATTGCAAAGTCCTCTGTACCGCAGCGTGCAGCAGCCGTGGAAGAATTGTGTATTTAACGCTGCCTGTTTTGTTTAACCTGCAGGCATTTTTATTTGTTTTGAGTACGAAAAACGAAAATAAAAAAAAACAAGTTCTCGATTTTAATATTCCGATAATCGGCCTAACCTTGTCTGTGTCGCAGGCCCAGAAGTATTATTTCTTGAGTGAGGCTGTGCATGAGAAGGAGGATTTGACCCTACGATGCAGGGAGCTGGAACAGCAGGTAGGGGGCAGCGATGAGTCGGTGTAGGTGCATGATTCGGACTGTTATCTCCTGTCAGCATTTCAGAAGGTGAAACGTACAGCTATGGCCAAAAGTTTGGCATCGCCTAGAATTTTAGGATTGGAAAAAAAAACACTTGAAATGTATTTGCTTACGATTGTAAGTCGCCCTGGATAAGGGCGTCTGCTAAGAAATAAATAATAATAATAATAATAATAATAATAATAATAATAATAATAATAATTCAGATCTTTAATTTTAACACCATGTCGGGCAGCAGTGTGGAGTAGTGGTTAGGGCTCTGGACTCTTGACCGGAGGGTTGTGGGTTCAATCCCCAGTGGGGGACACTGCTGTTGTACCCTTGAGCAAGGTACTTTACCTAGATTGCTCCAGTAAAAACCCAACTGTATAAATGGGTAATTGTATGTAAAAATAATGTGATATCTGTATAATGTGAAATAATGTATAATGTGATATCTTGTAACAATTGTAAGTCGCCCTGGATAAGGGCGTCTGCTAAGAAATAAATAATAATAATATTAAATATCGGTAACACTTTTAAACCTTGTACAGAACTGCTCAGATAAACAATCTGAACTAAATAGACCTTGATAATCTGGCCCTGTGTGATCCTTGCATTGCAACCTGATCTAAAAGAACGCTGTCTGTCCCTTGAAGATGAACTTTGTCAGGGTCGAAGTTCGCTGGCAACCGCTGCTGACGGTGGGGGAGGAAGGTAAGTCCGCTTATTCAAGAGAGCTCAACGTAACTGCACGTCCCGAGGCGTGCTTCCACAGCTCTCTCCCAGTTCAGCAGTCTCTTCACCGCGATCTCTCCGGTAGTATTTGCAGTATTTTTTTTTTTTTTTTTGCGTGATCATCATTTATTTTTCTAAACCCCTTTGGTGTCCCTGAACTGAACTACCCCTCCAAAGAGATCTTCGCAGGCCAGGTGTCTCTGTGTTTCAACCCCCGAGCGACTCGAGTGAAACTGACAGTTTGGATAACCCTGATCCAACCTGTCTTTCTGTCTGTCTGTGTGGCTGTCTGTCGGTACATTTTAAACCCTGTTGTTTTGGGCACCTTGTTACAAAAATAAGATAGTTCGTATTTATTTATTTATTTTAATATATTCCCTTCAATCAATCCATACGCTGCCAATCCAGAGTTATTGGGTTGGCGATATTTCCTATATTTTCTACAATGTTGCTAGAATGAGGTCAAGACTGACACAGCACAAACAAGGGAGTCTCCTGAAAGCCGCTTAAACCAAGCAAGGATAGACAAGTAACTCAAACCAGCTCCCAAAGGTCGCTCCCTGAACACTGTGTTTGTAGAAGCATGTTAAGCCTCAGTTAAACACTTCGGAGAGTCGATCTCCTTTTCATCAGTCTCCGTGTGTCCCGGGAGACGCGGTGTGACTTGGGACAGTACAGATTTGGCATTCCCCTGCAGCTCATTCTGCGTGCCCCTGCATGTGTCTCTCTGTGCAGTCTCTGCGGTCTTTGTCCGTGCGTTCCCTAACGGAGCAGCAGACGTGTGCAGCGCTCTGCTAGCGTGTTCTGATGTCAAACAGCCGCGCGCACGTGTTTCAGAACGCAACGCGGCTGCGGTAGTTTTTGATTTGTTGCGCATCTGAAATCAAACCGCTGGAACTGAAAACCTTGGAAATTCATTTAAAACAGTGAGAGTAAAGGAACACAGAGCCACACATGGTGAAACGCAGGAGACAGATGCATGATTGAAGCACAAAGCGGTCTGACGTTTTCACACAGGAGCGCCTGTTGTTTCTATATCCCTGATTACTGAGCTGAATGTGAATTCTCCCCCCCAGAGGTTTTCCTGCAGGCGGGTCTGTAAAGGATATCGAGGACACATCTGGAGGCGTTCTCATACATGTGCACACGGCTGTGTAACCGCATGCCTTTTGCACAGCTAACAGTTTTGTCAGTGTGTGTGCCTCTAACTCTCTCACCACAATGCCAAACTACACTGTCTCTAACCTGTGTGACAGCATCGAATGTGCGACTTTTCTAACACAGCAACACAAATATTATTATTATTATTATTATTTATTTCTTAGCAGACACCCTTATCCAGGGCCCTTACAGTTGTTACAGAATATCACATTATAACTCTGTGTCACTCTGTGTGTGTCTCTCTCTCTCTCTCTCTCTCTCTCTCTCTCTCTCTCTCTCTCTCTCTCTCTCTGTCTGTGTCGCTGTGTGTGTGTCACTCTGTGTGTGTGTCTCTCTCTCTCTCTGTCTCTGTCTCACTGTGTGCGCGTCTTTGTGTGTGTGTGTGTGTGCATGCGTGCGTCTCTCTCTCTCTCGCTCTGTGTCTCTGTGTCACTGTGTGTGTGCATCTCTCTCTCTCTCTCTGTGTCACTGTGTGTGTGCGTCTCTGTCTCTCTCTGTGTCTCTGTCTGTGTGTGTGTGTGTGTGTGTGTGTGTGTGTGTGTGTGATTTCAGGTATCCTCTATCCAGGATGAGAGGAACGCTCTGCTGTCTGAGACCCGCAGCCTGAGAGAGCAGCTGAACCAGCGAGACCCGCCCACTAACATCACGGGCAAGAAGCTGCTGCTGCTGCACAGCCAGCTGGAGCAGCTGCAGGACGAGAACTTCAGGTAGGCGATGAGCGTGGAAGCCATGAAAACCAAAAACACACACAACACCTCTCCGGGATCTCCACGGGACGTCCCAGAGAGCGACGCGTTCAGTACAGGCAAAGGGAATGCAGTTTTTTGACTACTGTATTAGAAAATTCTGATGGTTTCATTTGAATGAATGAAAATATATAATTCCAGTATGCATAGGGAAGGGTGCGTTTATTAAGCTCAGACTACCAAGAATACTATTAACGTTGCGCACGCTGAAAACCTGTCCAGTCTACACATCCGCCTTCAAACTCCACTCCACTCTGACCCCAGTGTAGCTTCTAGACCGCTACAGCAGGACAGGACTTCTCTTGATCAAACCACAGCTGCGTCCAAAGGGTTAGCATCACCTAGGATTTTAGGATTGAGTCATAATTTTAAAAAAAGAATGTGTCGACAGGCTGGAGAGCTCCAAGGATGACCTGCGACTGCGCGCCGAGACGCTGGAGAGGGAGGTGTCCGAGCTGCAGCGTCGAAACGAGGACCTGAGCAGCCTGGCCGAGGAGGCCCAGTCCCTCAAAGACGAGATGGACATCCTGCGGTAAGTTCGTTGCCGTCCCCTTGGTGCACAGAGACGAAGGGAAGGACAGATTTGTCTTGTTTTGAGACACGTTTAAACGACTGGATTTGTAGAAACACCTGCCAAAACACTTCATAAAGGCGATTTGCGAGTCGGAGCGTCCGAGTGTCGCCGCAGCTCCGACCTGTTCTCGACACCGCTTTCGTTAACGGCTCCTCGCTGTGCTGGGTTTGACCGGTCGGATTGTGATTCCTTTGATTTTGGTTGGCCGTGCAGGCACTCGTCGGACAGGGTGAGCCGGCTGGAGGCTCTGGTGGAGACGTACAAGAGGAAGCTGGAGGACCTGGGAGACCTGCGCAGGCAGGTGAAGCTGCTGGAGGAGAGGAACGGCGTGTACATGCAACGCACCTGCGAGCTGGAGGAGGAGCTGAGGAGAGCCAACGCCGCACGCAGCCAGCTGGACAGCTACAAGAGACAGGTGAGGGGCTGAGGAGAGCCAACGCTGCGCGCAGCCAGCTGGACAGCTACAAGAGACAGGTGAGGGGCTGAGGAGAGCCAATGCTGCGCGCAGCCAGCTGGACAGCTACAAGAGACAGGTGAGGGGCTGGGTTAGACAGCTACAAGAGACAGGTGAGGGGCTGAGGAGAGCCAACGCTGTGAGCAGCTAGCTGGACAGCTACAAGAGACAGGTGAGGGGCTGGGGTAATAAAAGACCCCTGTCCATCTGTCCAAGTCTTCCTCCGTCTGAACACGATTTCTCCTCCAAGGTCCACGAGCTGCACAGCAAGCACTCCTCGGAGGCGATGAAGGCGGAGAAGTGGCAGTTTGAGTTCCAGAACGTCCACGTGAAGTACGAAGCCCTCCTGAAAGAGAAGGAGGTGAGGGGGGCTCCACGGGGGTCGAGCTCTCTTTCCTACGTTCACCCCGAAGAGGAGACCTCTGAGGTCTCAGCTTGCGATTCATTCTGGTTTAGTTGGTCCAATGAAAGGCGTCGCCTCTCTTTTGTCTGTCACACCTGGACTGATACGGCTCCCATTTCATCTAGCAATGCCTTCAATAGAAACGCTAAAAGAGCTGTTTTTAAAACTGAATTCTAAATCCTCTATGCACACGAATTGTATTTAGATGTCCTTCTGTGCGGTCCTGTATGGAAAGCGCTGTATAAATACAGTGTTGATGGATTTGGTTTGTTTTTTCAGAGGCTGATCGCTGAGAGGGACACCTTACGAGAGACCAACGAAGAGCTCAGGTGTGTGCAGGTGGAGCAGACGTTCCTCAGAGAAGCAGGTACACGCAGACCCTCCAAAGCGACCCCTCGAATCGACGTGTGAAACGTCCCGGCAATGCAGCTGTGGACAAAAAAGCTTTGCATCACCTAGGATTTTAGGAACTCGATTTTCAAAATGTAATGTATTTATTACAGATATTTTATTTAACATCATCATGGGATCAAAGAAACTGCAAATTGATTTAAAGAAAAAAAAGTCATTGGGAATGGAATTGGAATTCAAAAACAGGAACTGACCCCCGACCCTGCGCATGTGTGTGGATTCTTAGTCCTCCTCTCCTTCTCCTCCTCCTCTCCTTCTCTCTTCTCCTCCTCCTCCTCCTCCTCCTCTCCTCCTGCAGATTCCCTTGGTGAGGAAGACGCCAGTTCAGTGGGTAACCTGGCAGCGGAGATTATGCCAGCGGAATTCAAGTGAGTCGGTTTATATATAAAAACAAACCAACGAGCTCTATTGTCTAAATAGTTCTTCACACGGAGAACCGATGCGGGCGCGTCCCCTGCGGGCCAGGCTTGCGTAACGCCTTCCCGCCTCCCCTCCTCTTCTCCCCCTCAGAGACTCGATGGCGCGGCTGCAGTCTGAGAACAGGATGCTGTGTGAGCAGGAGGAGAGCTGCCGGCAGAGACTGGCGGAGGTGCAGGGCCAGCTGGAGGAGTCCCGTCGGAGCCAGAACCGCCTGGAGACTCAGAACCGGTACCGTCCCGCTTCCACTGGCACATCTAAGGAGGGGGAGGGGGGGGGGACGGGAGGGGAGGGGAGGGGAGGGTTTTGGTGGTTTGGGGGGGAGGAGGGAGGAGGGAGGAGGGAGGAGGGAGGTGGGAGGGGCAAGGCCTGGGTGCTTTTGAGCAAGAACCGATCTGTGAAGCACAGCCAAGCAGGGTCAGGGGTCGTGGTTATGGGGTTCTCGGTCATTTTCATCATTAACGTTGGGTGGGTGTGTGAGTGTGTGAGTGTGTGAGTGTGTGGGTGAGTGTGTGAGTGTGTGGGTGAGTGTGTGAGTGTGTGAGTGTGTGAGTGAGTGTGTGAGTGTGTGAGTGTGTGAGTGAGTGTGTGAGTGTGTGAGTGTGTGAGTGAGTGTGTGAGTGTGTGAGTGAGTGTGTGGGTGGGTGGGTGGGTGAGGTACACTCAAGGAAGATGAACAACATGACGTGCAGAGAGAGAGAGGTTTCTTGGTTCTATCTTTCATGAGCCTGAATCCAGTTTTCACTGAACCCCTCCTTTTTATCGTGAAACGTTTTGCTTTCCGATCGATTTTCTGGAGGCACAGTCCCACCCAGCAGCTCTCTCCTCCCTGCTGGTCCGTCTCTATTAATGTTCCCCCCCTCTAACGCTGCAGATAAAGCCCTTGTTTCAGCGTGGGACCTGCGTACCAACGAGCTCTGTGGTGTCGCAGGCCTTCCCAAGACATTATCTTGCGTATTTTTAAACCTACGCTTGCAAGGGATTTGAGATTTGATGTAATTTTGTGTGCGTTTTCAGTTCCAATTCCTTTTTAAAATGCATTCCAAGTCCTTCAAAGGAATTGGCATGGATATTTTAGAGACGTCCTAATCGCTGCCATCGTCCAGCTGCTTTCACACGAAGCCAGTTTCAATCGCCTGACAAACAGCGACTTCAGTGGAAGCGATTGGCTGTGGCCGCTGTCTGCGAGAAGCTCATTGTAACAGAATGCTTCAGGATTGCGAACGGCGATGCGTTGGGATTGATTTGAATGGGAATTGGAAATTGCTTTTTTAAAATTGAATTGAACACACCCTGACTGTGTGTGTGTGTGTGTGTGTGTGTGTGTGTGTGTTTCACTGCAGGCTGGACCAGCAGCACATCACTGAATTGAAGGCGCAGGTGCAGGAGCTGCAGAGAACTCTACAAGAGCAAGACACCAAGACTGAGGACGTGAGTCGCACCCTGACATGAATCGACACGCGCTGAGCTGCAGCACACCCCTGCTACTCCAAAAACAGGCTGATCCGCGTGCAGCTTCGTGCAAAAGTAGCATCACCTAGAATTTTTAGGATTGAGAAATTGAAAAAAAAAAATAATAATAATTTTAGATCTTTTTATGCAAACAAAGAAACTGCAAAATGATTTAATGAATGTTTACCGGAATAGCAGTATGTCATGTTAGATTTCAAAATGTTACATTTCTTTTTGAATTTGTCAGCTTTTCTTGTGAAATATATGGGAAACTACAAAGCGAGGTGCAATTCAATATGTTAACGTGACATTATTCAGCAGTGAAATATATGAAACATACCTGAAATTGCTCTTCGCCTGGCTCCATATAAATGTCCAGCCTCCAAAAACGAATCTCTTTGTAGCCGGGAGCCGTTTCCTGTTCCACTGCCCTCCGCCTCTCCTGACCGTTACAGACGTTAGCCTCGAACAGGCCACCTGCAGAAAAAAAAAAGTTTTCAAATGTTTTCCAAAAGTTCACAAACGTTTGCTTGTTTGGACCAG
This sequence comes from Acipenser ruthenus, assembly GCF_902713425.1. Taxonomy (NCBI): domain Eukaryota; kingdom Metazoa; phylum Chordata; class Actinopteri; order Acipenseriformes; family Acipenseridae; genus Acipenser; species Acipenser ruthenus. Next base: position 420,186 of record NC_081224.1, on the reverse strand, counting down.
CCCCTGGTTCTGCTTCTCAAACATCAACTATAATGTTCTGTACCATCCGCAGCATTAAACATTAATAATAATAATAATAATAATAATAATAATAATAATAATCATCTCTGATCTTACTGTGTATCGGAAGCTGTAAGTACAGCAAACGTGAGAGAGCCGTTGTGCTCAGGTTCACAGTTTCACTGAGGGCAGACCTGAACAAACGTCAGCCTCGCGTTCTCAAAACAACCAAAGCAAAAAATAAAAAACCCAGCTTCTCGTTTTCCTTTTACAGCTTTGCATGCAGACACACTGATTCAGACAGGATTTTACAGAAGTCTCCTTTTAAAATCACTAATATGATTCTTTCTTTCTTTCTTTCTTTCCTTCGTTCTGTCCTTCATGCGGTTTTGTCTCCTGCCAGGCTATTGTAAGTACCACTGAAAAAAAAAATCTGCATGCCAGTTGTGATTTTAGCGCGTGTGTGCGTGCGTGTGTGTGCGTGCGTGTGTGTGTGTGTGCGTGTGCGTGCGTGTGAAGTGTAACGCACACAAGATAATTTCTGTACATCAGGCTAATTATTTGTGTTTTTCTCTTTTCCAGTCATCCTTGTTGAAGAGAAAACTAGACGAGCATCTGTAAGTAAAGCCCTATCCCAGAGGAGGCAGTGCGGTCCAGTGGTTAAAGTCCAGGGCTTGTCACCAGAAGGTCACCAGGTTCAAATCCCACCTCTGCCACTTACTGCCTCGCTGTGCGTGACCCTGAGCAAGTCACTTCACCTCCTTGTGCTCCGTCCTGCGGATGAGATGTTAAATCAATGTCCTTTTGTAAGTTACTCTGCATATAACGCGCAGTTCACAGCCTGCCTCTGTGAAGCGCTTTGTGATGGGGGTCCACTATGAAAGGCGCTATATAAAAAGAGATATCGTTAGTGTTCTTGTTATTTGTTTCAGCAGTAGACCGAACGCAGTGTCTCCGCACTAAGCTGCTGTGCCTCTTAACAGAGTCCTAGCTGCTCTTCGTCTGTTTCTTGTGAAGACACAGAGGGTTGTTCTGAAGGGATGAGACGTCCAGACTGGTGGAGAGGCTGTTTCTCTCCAGCCTTGTGAATGAAACCAATACAGCGATGTGCGAAACGTTGAGCATCGCCCAGAGCTTTAGGGTTGAGACCGTAGTTTAGATCTTTTATTTAACATCGTGTATTCAAAGAAACGACAAAATGAGATTGCGTGAAAAAAGCTATGCGTCATCATCATCGTCCTCATCCTCATAATCATCCTCATCCTCATCATCCTCGTCCTCATCATCCTCCTCCTCATCATCCTTCTCATCCTCATCATCCTCCTCATCCTCATCCTCATCATCCTCGTCCTCATCATCATCATCATCATCATCCTCATCCTCCTCATCCTCATCCTCATCATCCTCGTCCTCATCATCCTCCTCCTCATCATCCTTCTCATCCTCATCATCCTCCTCATCCTCATCCTCATCATCCTCGTCCTCATCATCATCATCATCATCATCCTCATCCTCCTCATCCTCATCCTCATCATCCTCGTCCTCATCCTCATCATCATCCTCATCATCCTTCTCATCCTCATCATCCTCGTCCTCATCATCATCATCATCATCATCAGGAGCTTGTTTGTTTTACATCTCATCTGAAGGACGGAGCACAAGGAGGTTCAGTGACTTGCTCAGGGTCACGCACACACACACACACACACACACACACACACACACACAGAGTGAGTCGTTGACTGAGCCTGGATTTGAACCTCCTGGTATCAAGCCCCTTTCTCTAAGCACCGAGCCACACCCACGATGCTGTCTGTGTCTCTCCTCAGAGAGAAGCTCCACGAGGCGCACTCGGACCTGCAGAAGAAGAAGGAGTTTATCGATGACCTGGAGCCCAGAATCGACGATGACGGTAAGAGGCCGCGCTTCTAGAATCCGCCTTTTAAAGCAGGCGTGGCCAATCACGGTCCTGGAGGGAGACTCCACTCCTGGTCTGTGTTCCAACAGCCCTGTTCTAAACCAAACCAAATACACCTGAATCCAGACCCTGGTTCAGGATCTTATCTGTTAAACCTGGAGTGGAATATCACATCCAGGATCGGGATGGATTGATTTTAACACCACTGGTTTTAAACCCTGCGGTCAAGCAGGAACTCTGTGCTCAGTTTAGGGGAACTTTGTTATTTTTTTTTAACAAGCTTCTATAAGGATACTGGCACCGTAATTCGATTTGAATTGTATTCAGTTCCTCTGTCCTACGCCCGGCTCTCGTTCTCGTTGTAGCCGCGAGGAAGATTGACGAGCTTGAGGAGAGCCTGAAGAAGAAAGACGAGGACATGAAGGCGATGGAGGAGCGCTACAGGAAATACGTGGAGAAGGCCCGGACGGTCAGTGTCAGGGAGGGCAGCAAGGCTCCGGGTGCATAGCGGGTGCAGGTCTTACCAGCTTGGTTCGCCGCGGGGTGTGTGTGTGTGTGTGTGTGTGTGTGTGTGTGTGTGTAGCAAGCTCAGGGGGTGTCGTGTTAAACTCCTAGTGAAAACCAGGAATGGATCGAACCACTGTGCAGCGGGAGCCTCGTTCCCATCCCTGTGTGTTCTGCGAAGACAAGGAGCAGAGACAGGTAAGCCTTTTGCACCGTTGAAAGGATTGAAGGATTCCTGCTCTTTTTAGACGTGGAAAAAGACTTTTGAGTCAAAACGTTTGTCGTTTTGAACTTGCTGAAGTTTTATTATTTTTTTTTTTATTATTTCTTGGCTCATTCAAGCAAAAAACAGGTTGGTGTAACGGACGGTTGTTTCTTGCAGGTTATTAAGACACTGGACCCGAAGCAGCAGCCTGATACGGTGGCTCCCGAGGTCCGGTCTCTGAAGAACCAGCTGCAGGAGAGAGAGAGCAGGATCCAGCACCTCCAGGTGAAGCAGCCTGCGTGCCCCCCCCCCCCCCTCCTGGCTACCACCCTCTCCTGCCTGCCACCTTCCCCCTCCCCCCTCTCCTCTCTCCTCTGCTCTCTCACATCCTCCCCCCCTCTCCTCTCCTCTCTCCTCTGCTCTCTCTCACCCTCCCCCCTCTCCTCTCTCCTCTCTCCTCTGCTCGCCCACCCTCCTCCCTCACACTCTCTCCTCCCTGCCTACCACGCTCCTCCCTGCCTGCCACTCTCCTCTCTCCTCTCTGCTCTCTCACACCCTCCCCCTCTCCTCTGCTCTCACACCCTCCCTCTCCTCTCCTCCCTCTCTGCCTGCCACCCTCCCACCGTCCTCCTCCTCTCTCCTCTCTGCTCTCTCACACCCTCCCCCTCTCCTCTGCTCACACCCTCCCTCTCCTCTCCTCCCTCTCTGCCTGCCACCCTCCCACCGTCCTCCTCCTCTGTCCTCTCCTCCCTCACACCCTCCTCTCTTCCCACCCTCCCCTCCCCCTCCTCCTACCTGCCTGCCCCCCTCCTCTCTCCTCTCCTCCCTCACACACTCCTCCTCCCTGCCTCCCGCCCTCCTCCCTCACACCCCTCCGCTCCTCCCTGTCCTCACACCCTCCGTCAGACCCTCCCACCTCATACACCCTCCCTCAAACCCTCCCTCTCCTCCCTCAAACCCTCCCTCTCCTCCCTCCCTCCATCCCTCTCCTCCCTCAAACCCTCCCTCCCTCCCTCCCTCCCCTCACATCCTCCCTCATGCTTGCTGTGCTGTGGGTTTCTGCACATGAGACCTATATATCGAATGAAACTGAAATACAGCTGTGGGCTAAAGTCTTGCATTACAATCTCCCCTGTAGTTTCATGTAATCAAAGAAACTACAAAACGATAACGCAAAAGTCTACCAGAAAGCCATCACAGCAGTACAGTCGTATTTCATGTTAGATTTCGAAAATGTCACATTTTTCAGTTGTGTGCAGTTCGATATGTTCAGGTCACATTACTCAGCAGGTTGCATTCCACTTCATGAAGCAGAGTGAGTTCATTCCATATAGAGGGTGATGCTAAACTGACCGCCGGAGCTGTGGATGTCAGACTGCCTGAATTATTTTGTGAGCTCCAGTCGCCTCTTCCTCTTCGTCTTTTGAACTCTGAGTTGATCCGATGTTTGTTTGTAACCCTGCGGTTCCCCAGCATGACTTTGAGAAGTCCAAGTCCAGACATGACCAGGAGGAGAAGCTGATCATCAGTGCCTGGTACAACATGGTGAGTGTCCAGCCTCGAAGACGTGACCGAGCCCACCTGTATTATTATTATTATTATTTATTTATTAGCAGACGCCCTTATCCAGGGCGACTTACAATTGTTACAAGATATCACATTATTTTTACATACAATTACATTATTTTTACATACAATTACCCATTTATACAGTTGGGTTTTTACTGGAGCAAACTAGGTAAAGTACCTTGCTCAAAAGTACAGCAGCAGTGTCCCCCACCTGGGATTGAACCCACGACCCTCCGGTCAAGAGTCCAGAGCCCTAACCACCACCTCCTCCTCCTTCTCACAGTTCAGTGTGCTTTTAAAAACTTGCTACAGGTGTCAAACACGTCTCTTGAGTGATGAATCGCTTTGATTTGTCATTGTGTGTTTCACATCCTGGAGACTTGGAGTTAACAGCAAGCCCGTGGCCTCTCTTCCACACGCTGTGCCCGAGCATTTTTAAAATGACAAGAGCTGCTTTTATTTGTGTGACTGCAGCTCTGGACAAAATGTTTTGCATCACCTAGAATGTTAGGATTGAAAAAATAATAAGAAGAGCATAAGAAAGTTTACAAACGAGAGGAGGCCCCATTCGGCCCATCTTGCTCGTTTGGTTGTTAGTAGCTTATTGATCCCAGAATCTCATCAAGCAGCTTCTTGAAGGATCCCAGGGTGTCAGCTTCAACAACATTACTGGGGAGTTGGTTCCAGACCCTCACAATTCTCTGTGTAAAAAAAGTGCCTCCTATTTTCTGTTCTGAATGCCACTTTATCTAATCTCCATTTGTGACCCCTGGTCCTTGTTTTTCAGGTCGAAAAAGTCCCCTAGGTCGACATTGTCTATACCTTTTAGGATTTTGAATGCTTGAATCAGATCGCTGCGTAGTCTTCTTTGTTCAAGACTGAATAGATTCAATTCTTTTAGCCTGTCTGCATACGACATGCCTTTTAAACCCGGGATAATTCTGGTCGCTCTTCTTATAATAATAATAATAATAATAATAATAATAATAATAATAATAATAATAATAATAATAATAATAATAATAATAATAATAATGGTGATGATCTACATGAACATAATTTTTTTGATATTTTATTTCACATCATGTAATCAAAGTGATGTTGTGAAAAAAGTCTACCGGAAGCCATAATAGTAATACAGTAGCATTTCATGTTAGATTTCGAATGTAACCTTTTTAATGATCAGTTTTTAAGTATAAGCTGTGTAACTGCTTGCTGCTGCTTGTGGTCTGCAGGGAATGGCCCTTCATCAGAAGCTGGCGAAGGAGAGGACTGGGGCTCCGGCACTCGCACAATCCTTCCTGGCACAGCAGAGACAGACGACCAGCGCACGCAGAGGACTGAAGAGCAGGCTGCAGCAGGGCCTGCCTCGATGAGGGAGGAGCCAGGGGGTCGGGGGAGGAGTCGGGGGAGGAGCTAGTGAGCCAGGGAGGAGGGCAGGGGAGGAGCCAGGGGAGGAGCCAATGGAGGAGCCAGGGAGTCAGGGGAGGAGCCAAGGGAGGAGCCAGGGAGTCAGGGGAGGAGCCAGGGAGCTGACTTTTCTGCAGGTGATCAGGACAGGGAGCAAATGAACACGCTGCCGCCCTGCTGGTGACACCTGGGTAACGCAGTCTAGTTTCAGTTCAGAATTAAGAGTCAGGGATTATCTAATGGTATGTAATGATCCACCCACTTTGAAAACAGGTTTCTAATGCAGAGTCTGGTGCTTTTCACTTTTGAATTCTTTAGTTGAAATGCTGAAACACACCGGCCAGGAACTTTACATTTTCTGGGAGTTTTTTCCTGATTTTTTTAATTAGATTTTTATTATTTTATTGGTATGCTTTTAATGTATTGTTTTAATTTCACTACTCTACTGTATCCCCCTTTTCCAAACCAATACCAAACCAAAGTGTTCGGTTTAAAAAAAAAAAAAAAAAAAAAAACTTGCTCCTGAAACGAAAATCAAGATTTTTATAACATCTAAATAAACAATATATATACATATATATAATTTCAAGCCCGTAGACAAAGTTTTCAATACTTTTTTTTTTTTCCTGGTATACTCTGGGGGTGTTTTTGTTAAATATTCTAATTTGTTTCAACTTCAGTACTAAACCTGTCTTGTGTGTGAAAAAGTCTTCCCAGATTAGATGGGTAACGAATCACCCAACGCGACCGTGTTGCTGTATAAATGCAAGGCTGGGTTCAATCAAATTGATTTCATCTATGGGATTGCCATGGGATTGTCTGTATCCTCTCTATATATATAATGAGAGCGAAAGGGTACAGTTGTAATGTTTATTTTAAAAACAGCCATTTAACTACCACAGAAGCCCGTGTGTTTTCAACGGGCTGGTTTTTAATGTGCGGTCGGCAGATGAGAAGATGGGGTTTCTGTGCATGTCGATGGAGGAGTCGTGTTGGAAATGCCCCAGCCGTTCTCTTAGCTTGCCTGCCTTCCTGTGTGTTTGTAAAATTATAATTGCACAGCACAGCCACTGAGAGCACCTCACTAGAATAGTAATACTGGCCTTTCCTGTCGCACTACGTTTAGGTTTACCACTATTTATTATTATTATTATTATTATTATTATTATTATTATTATTATTATTATTATTATTATTATTATTATTGGTAATAGTAGTAGTATTTAATTTTTTGTTTAATATTGAAATCAAATGCAACCCTCAGGAAACGAACAGAAAAAGCAAGCGTTTGTTTGTTCAGAAGTCGCAAACGTATTTCGTTCACTAAAAACTGCACGATTGATTTAACCCCTTCAGCTGCACACAGAATCGAGCGCCCGCTGTTGTTGTTCAAAACGGTTTCTTCTTCAAACACGTTTTGAGAGCGACTCGAGCATCACGAGGAGGAAACTGACAATTCGGACGACCGGATCCACCCAGTCTGTCTGTCGGTGTATTTGAAACCCGTGTCTCATTGCAAAAAAAAATGAGAAAGATGGCATCGATTTTATTTGTGTGGCTGGAAGGGTCGAAGGGCAGATCCTGCTGTCCGCTTCCGAGCACGCGGTGGAGATGTGTGAGTTTCGTATGATTTCTAATGGATTGGTTTGCGTTTTGTTTTGAATCTCATTTCTGTTGTGATCACTGGAACTTTTTAACTGGTCTTGGGGAGGGATTGGGGAGCTGCTGTTTTTAGTTTTATACCAGGTACTGTAAATGAAAGCTGAGCAATCTATTGTGTCTTTGCACTGCAATGAAATAAAACTGGAAATAAGTGAACCAAATGTGTTATTTTGATGGTCCTGTTTTGTTTCATATTCTGTACTGCAGCGTGAGGAAACAGCGTTTGTAATAAACCACAGCGCCTTTTATTAATAACACACACAGGACTGGAACCAACTACAGATATTACATCATAATAAATGTGTTTCTTTCAAAACTGCACATCTGAGACCACACAAAAAATGCAATATATTTTGGGATTTGCCATATGAAGCACAAGGACTTCCTGTTACGTGCATGTGTGCATTCGGCGATGTTGGGATTGATGTTTTATGGGGAGTCTTTTACAGCGTTTTAAAATCGTCTTGCAGTGCGAAGCATCTCCCAATGAGAAGGTCACCCTGCGACTCGCTGAAGTGCACAGCGTCACCTGAAGACTTTTCTACAGCATTACAGTCTCTTTTTAAATAATTATTATTATTATTATTTAGTAGATGCTTAGATCCAAAACGACTTACTGAAAATTAGTCAAAATATAAAATTACTTGTATTTTACAAAGTACTTGTACTTTACCTAGATTGCTCTAGTAAAAAACCCAACTGTATAAATGGGTAATTGTATGTAAAAATAATGTGGTATCTTGTAACAATTGTAAGTCACCCTGGATAAGGGCGTCTGCTAAGAAATAAATAAATAATAAAATTATAAAATATAAAAGTATACTTGTTAAAGGCAATAAAAATACAAAAACAAACACTTATTATTTATTTCTTAGCAGACGCCCTTATCCAAGGCGACTTCCAATCGTAAGCAAATACATTTCAATTTTTATATATACAAAATAAAATATATATCTATAAATAGGAATTTCCGAATAAGGCTTCAGTAAGTGTTTTAAATAGATATGGGTTCAATAGAGTTAATTCCCTTGGAGATGTTTTAATTATTATTTAGCTGGTGCAATATGATGCGTGTCCAGCAGAGGGAGACACAAAATGCCTATGGCAGTTTCACATCTGGTGCAATATCTCGGTTGGCCCCCAGGTGGAGACAAAGCTATAGACTTTTAGGACGAGCTTGCTGTCTGTACTGCACTGCACGCTTCAAAGGGGATTCTCTGACGAAGATAAATCATTATCATCATCATCATAAAAATCAATGCAAAACAAATATCCAGTGTTGTGGTCCCAGCATTGTGTTCGCATTTCATCGCATCCCTGATTTTGATTTCAATTGGATAATATTTTCAATGCATCTTTATTGAGCATTTAAGAGTTTTGTTAGGCAACTCTCTGGCTGGCTCAGTTGGTAGAGCATTGGACTCTGATGCCCAGAATAGTCAGTTCAAATCCCACATGAGTCTCAAGTGTTAGTCCTTCATTTTCAAAACATATTCTTTAATTAATCTTTTTATCAATAAGGTTTGGCTTTGAATCCAGTTCGTCACATCTTGTCCCCAGGTCCACCTCACACAATGTAATAATGTGTTTCACGCAACATGAAAAGCAGCTGGCTGGCTAGCAGTGTTGGGAGAGTGTGGGTCTCTGCTTCCCAGGGTCGTGGGTTCAAACCCCATGTTAGGGGCTTGTGTTTTCCTTTCATTTTCAGATGATCCAGGAGAGTTTGTTTCACGTTCACAGAATGGGTTCTTTAACCTGTTACTCAGCGTGGAGCACAGTATTTCTGCAGGAGCTGGTGGCACAGTGGGCTAATCCCACAGCCTTCTCTCCCTTAAGACAGCGGTTCAAATCCAGCTCATGGTGCTGAGCTCCTGAGGTAAGTAATGGTATTGATTGTAAGTCATGATGCTGGTTGTAACTAATGATGTTGGTTGTGTATCCACAGATGGAAGAGGAGGGCAAATAATATTTGTGAAGGATTAACACTTGTGGGACTTGAACCGACTACTGTGGGCATCAGAGCCCCAATGCTCTCAGTTCAAATCCAGCTCCCAGTACAAGTGAACCAAACCCACAACACAATGGCACAGCATGACTGGTGTTCTTTGATTAAGAGATAAAAATAGATTTGATAAATAATCACCAGAGGTGTGGTTGAAGTCTTGTGTTGTGTGCTTGTGTTTTTCCCCCCACAGCGTGTATTTGTTTGAATCTGTCACAGACACAATAGAAGTGACACGTTTATCGGATGTTTTCAACGCAGTAATCACCTCCATGCTGTATAAAGCATTAGTCAAAGTACTGGAAGGCATTTGACAGCAGTTTCAAGAAACTCTCTGGCTATCTCATTTGGTAGATCATTGGACTCTGCTGTCCAGGGTCGCTGGTTCAAGTCCCACATGAAACACATGGTTTTCTTTTCCTCATTCTTAATAATATTGTTAAATTTAGTCCTATCGTGAGCCTGGGTTTGACTCCAGTTCAAATCACATGCGCTTCTTTATGTATCCCCAAGTCTACCCCACAACATTTAAGAATGCATTTGACCAATGAGCGGAGAAAGGCGGCTGGTTAGCTCACCTGGTAGAGTGTGGGACTGGTTTGTGCAGGGCTCTGGGTTCAAACCATCAGGCTTGTCGCATGTGTTTATAAAGCTTTTATTTTCTTGATAAACCAAGTGGCATGAAAGCAGGCAAGGTGGTCCAGGTGTCTGACCAGGTGTCCCTGAAGACAGTAAATGAGCCCCAATGTATTTACTGTGCACAGAATGGATTGAAGCCGTGCTGTGCAGCTCAGTGTGGTGTTCAGCAGCTCTCTGGCTGGCTCTCTGGGTATATGAATTGAAGCCGTGCTGTGCAGCTCAGTGTGGTGTTCAGCAGCTCTCTGGCTGGCTCTCTGGGTATATGAATTGAAGCCGTGCTGTGCAGCTCAGTGTGGTGTTCAGCAGCTCTCTGGCTTGCTCTCTGGGTATATGAATTGAAGCCGTGCTGTGCAGCTCAGTGTGGTGTTCAGCAGCTCTCTGGCTGGCTCTCTGGGTATATGAATTGAAGCCGTGCTGTGCAGCTCAGTGTGGTGTTCAGCAGCTCTCTGGCTGGCTCTCTGGGTATATGAATTGAAGCCGTGCTGTGCAGCTCAGTGTGGTGTTACTCTGCACTTGCAGTACCCCTTTCCGCCGCTGGGTGGAGTCTTGAGCACACGTTCAGCAGTAGGAGGTCATGGCTTTTCAAAACCCATAACCTCCTACTGCTGCAAGTATGCCAAAGTCGTTTTTCATTCTTTTTACACTGATTTGATTGTTTTGTGTTATTAAATGTTCGATTATGGGTTTATTAGTGTTCTGTTTATATGCTGCTGCGTTTCAATGTTGTATTTTGTGCGTTTTTTTACGTTTTTTTGCCAAAAAACAAAAAGTTGTATTTTCATGAAAAACATTTACGTTTCAAAAAAAAAAAAAGGTTAAAAACACGCCCTCCAGTGGAATAAAGAGGTAATGCACGCCAAGGGAAATACACAAGGTCGATAGCAGCTCAGTCTTGTGTTATTGTACAAAGACCTGGTGTATATTCCTTGGTGTGCAATACCTCATTATTCCACTGGAGGGCGTGTTTTTTAACCTTTTTTTTTTTTGAAACGTAAATGTTTTTCATGAAAATACAACTTTTTGTTTTTTGGCAAAAAAACGTAAAAAAACGCAAAAAATACAACATTGAAACGCATTAGCATATAAACAGAACACTAATAAACCCATAATCGAACATTTAATAACACGAAACAATCAAATCAGTGTAAAAAGAATGAAAAACGACTTTGGCATACTTGCAGCAGTAGGAGGTTATAGGTTCTGAAAAGCCATGACCTCCTACTGCTGAATGTGTGCTCAAGACTCCACCCAGCGGCGGAAAGGGGTACTGCAAGTGCAGGGTAACACCACACTGAGCTGCACAGCACGGCTTCAATCCATTCTGTGCACAGTAAATACATTGGGGCTCATTTACTGTCTTCAAGGACACCTGGTCAGACACCTGGACCACCTTGCCTGCTTTCATGCCACTTGGTTTATCAATAAGGACAACGTTTTTGAAAAAAAATAAAAAAGTTAGAAACACGTGTGAGAAGCCTGGTAGGTTTGAACCCAGAACGCTAGACAGCCCAGTCCCACACTCTACCAGGTGAGCTACCCAACCTCCTTTCTCAGCTCTTTGGTCAAATGCATTCTTAAATGTTGTGGGGTAGACTTGGGGATACATAAAGACAAGCGCATGTGATTTGAACTGGAGTCAAACCCAGGCTCACGATAAGACTAAATTTAACAATAATTTTGAGAATGAGAATCCATGTGTTTCACGTGGGACTTGAACCTGCGACTCTGGGATTTAATCTCCAGCGATCTACCAACTGAGCCAGCCAGAGAATTTCTTGAAATTGCTGTCAAATGCCCTCCAGTACTTTGACTAATGCTTTATACAGCATGTAGGTGATTACTGCGTTGAAAACATCCGATAAACGTGTCACTTCTATTGTGTCTTTGACAGATTCAAACAAATACACGCTGTGGGGAAAAAACAACTGAGCTACCTAGTCAGCAGGTCCCGTGATCTGAAAATACAGCATTTTCTATCGTGGTCGAAATTTTAAGAAAAAAATAAAAAATAAATAAACGCCCTCCAGTGGAATAATGAGGTATTGCACGCCA
>NC_081224.1:355000-408025 GCF_902713425.1 Acipenser ruthenus | reverse complement strand
GTTTGGGGTCGGGACTGGGGGTTAGGGGTTGGGACTGGGGGTTAGGGGGTAGTGTTGCAGGGTTAGGGGTCGGGACTGGGGGTTAGGGGTAGTGTTGCAGGGTTAGGGGTCGGGACTGGGGGTTAGGGGTAGTGTTGCAGGGTTAGGGGTCGGGACTGGGGGTTAGGGGTAGTGTTGCAGGGTTAGGGGTCGGGACTGAGGGTTAGGGGTAGTGTTGCAGGGTTTGGGGTCGGGACTGGGGGTTAGGGGTCGGGACTGGGGGTTAGGGGTAGCGTTGCAGGGTTAGGGGTCAGGACTGGGGGTTAGGGGTAGTGTTGCAGGGTTAGGGGTCGGGACTGAGGGTTAGGGGTAGTGTTGCAGGGTTAGGGGTCGGGACTGAGGGTTAGGGGTAGTGTTGCAGGGTTTGGGGTCGGGACTGGGGGTTAGGGGTCGGGACTGGGGGTTAGGGGTAGCGTTGCAGGGGTTAGGGGTCGGGACTGAGGGTTAGGGGTAGTGTTGCAGGGTTAGGGGTCGGGACTGAGGGTTAGGGGTAGTGTTGCAGGGTTTGGGGTCGGGACTGGGGTTAGGGGTCGGGACTGGGGGTTAGGGGTAGCGTTGCAGGGTTAGGGGTCGGGACTGGGGGTTAGGGGTAGCGTTGCAGGGTTAGGGGTCGGGACTGAGGGTTAGGGGTAGTGTTGCTCTGATACCTGGTCCAGGTACTTGGACTGGATCTTGTGGCGCGCCTCGCACATCCTGCAGGGCCGCTCGGAGGCCGGGAACACCAGCTGGTTGACGATGATGTTGTGGGTGTCGATCCTGCACTTGGCCAGCTCCTGAATCAGCCTCTCCGTCTCGTAGAGAGACAGGAACTCGGCGATGCACACGCAGATGAACGTGGTCTGCTCCTGCAGGACAGACAGGGAGCCAGGGAGCCAGAGAGCCAGAGAGCCAGACACACACACACACACACACACAGGGAGCCAGAGAGCCAGACACACACACACACACACACACACAGACACAGGGAGCCAGAGAGCCAGACACACACACATACACACACACACACACACACACACACACACAAAGGGAGCCAGAGAGCCAGACACACACACACACACACACACACACACACACACAGGGAGCCAGAGAGCCAGACACACACACACAGGGAGCCAGAGAGCCAGACACACACACACACACACACACACACACACACACACACACACACACACACACACACACAGGGAGCCAGACACACACACACACACACACACACACAGGGAGCCAGAGAGCCAGACACACACACACACACACACGCACACACACAGAGCCAGAGAGCCAGACACACACACACACACACACACACACAAAAACAGGGAGCCAGAGAGCCAGACACACGCACACACAGGGAGTCAGACACACACACGCAGGACAGACAGGGAGCCAGAGAGCCAGACACACACACACAGGACAGACACAAAGCCAGGGAGGCAGACAGCCAGGCAGGGAGACAGACAGGCACACACACACAGGACAGACAGCCACACACACAGGACAGACAGACAGGCAGGGAGACAGAAACACACACAGAGGGGGAAGCTTGTTATCAAAAACCAAACTGTGATTCAGAGTCTCAAGTAACACATTCTGTTCTGTACACACACTACACATCTCCAGCAACGTTCAAAACGTTTTCAAAACAGTGTAACGCGCTACAAAACTACACCCCCATAAACACATTCATTTGAATACACGCAGTGTCCCATTAGCCTGGCATTGTCACAGGGACTGTTCATATCGATCGCCTCTACTTCTCTCCTTGAGAAAAAAACAAACCAAGAAACTTTCAAAACAACTGAAAACATGCTTGTGCTTCTGATATCATACAGGCGACGCTTCAAGCAGGGCTTGAAATTCACAATTCAGTGAAGCTACTGACACGGACTGAATAACCGTGCTGCTGTCACAGCGGGCTGCCTCGGGTTTAGCTGCAGGGCAAGCGAACTCACAGGCATAAAAACCTGACAGTGGTTTGTTTCAGGTGCGGAAAACGTCTTTGAGGAAAGAGGAAGAGATTCAGGTCGCTGTGTGATTACCGGGTCTTTGAACTGCTCGCTGACGGAGCGGATCACAGGCAGAGTCTCTTCCAGTTTGGAGGCCAGCTGGTCTGCGTTCATGTCCCCCAGACCCAGCATGTTACACATCTGTGAGGAGACAAGAGACAGCAAGCAGACTGCATTACATCACACTGCAATATCACACCTCTGTGAGGAGACGAGAGAGAGCAAGCAGACTGTATCACATCACACCTCTGTGAGGAGACGAGAGAGCAAGCAGACTGTATCACATCACACCTCTGTGAGGAGACGAGAGAGCAAGCAGACTGTATCACATCACACCTCTGTGAGGAGACGAGAGAGAGCAAGCAGACTGCATCACATCACACTGCAATATCACACCTCTGTGAGGAGACGAGAGAGCAAGCAGACTGCATCATATCACACCTCTGTGAGGAGATGAGAGAGAGCAAGCAGACTGCATCACATCACACCTCTGTGAGGAGATGAGAGAGAGCAAGCAGACTGCATCACATCACACCTCTGTGAGGAGACGAGAGAGAGCAAGCAGACTGCATCACATCACACCTCTGTGAGGAGACGAGAGAGAGCAAGCAGACTGCATCACATCACACCTCTGTGAGGAGATGAGAGAGAGCAAGCAGACTGCATCACATCACACCTCTGTGAGGAGATGAGAGAGAGCAAGCAGACTGCATCACATCACACCTCTGTGAGGAGACGAGAGCGAGCAAGCAGACTGCATCACATCACACCTCTGTGAGATGAGAGAGAGCAAGCAGACTGCATCACATCACACCTCAGCGAGGAGACGAGAGAGCAAGCAGACTGCATCACATCACACCTCTGCGAGGAGACGACAGAGCAAGCAGACTGCATCACATCACACCTCTGCGAGGAGACGAGAGAGCAAGCAGACTGCATCACATCACACCTCTGTGAGGAGACGAGAGAGAGCAAGCAACCTGCATCACATCACACCTCTGTGAGGAGACGAGAGAGAGCAAGCAGACTGTATCACATCACACCTCTGCGAGGAGACGACAGAGCAAGCAGACTGCATCACATCACACCTCTGTGAGGAGACGAGAGAGAGCAAGCAGACTGCATCACATCACACCTCTGCGAGGAGACGACAGAGCAAGCAGACTGCATCACATCACACCTCTGTGAGGAGACGAGAGAGAGCAAGCAGACTGCATCACATCACACCTCTGCGAGGAGACGACAGAGCAAGCAGACTGCATCACATCACACCTCTGTGAGGAGACGAGAGAGAGCAAGCAGACTGCATCACATCACACCTCTGTGAGGAGACGAGAGAGCAAGCAACCTGCATCACATCACACCTCTGTGAGGAGAAGAGAGAGAGCAAGCAACCTGCATCACATCACACCTCTGTGAGGAGACGAGAGAGAGCAAGCAGAATGTATCACATCACACCTCTGTGAGGAGACGAGAGAGCAAGCAACCTGCATCACATCACACCTCTGTGAGGAGACGACAGAGCAAGCAGACTGCATCACATCACACCTCTGTGAGGAGAAGAGAGAGAGCAAGCAACCTGCATCACATCACACCTCTGTGAGGAGAAGAGAGAGAGCAAGCAACCTGCATCACATCACACCTCTGTGAGGAGACGAGAGAGAGCAAGCAACCTGCATCACATCACATGTGTGTGACTGTACAGTACTGCAGCTCAGGAGAGGGATGTGCGTGTGCGTGTGCGAGACGTACCTGCGAGATGAAAGGGCTGATCTGGTTCTTGATCTGCATGAGTCTGCCCAGCCCCCTCTCTACGATCGTGGGGAAGTTGAGCAGTCGCAGGGTGTGGCCAGTAGGGGCAGTGTCGAACACCACCACTGAGAAGTTCATGCCTTTCACTAACCTGGGAACAGCAAGACAATGGACTGAAGTTTTAAAAAACACACACATGCCAAGTGACTGAAATACGGTTATGCAGGTCAGAGCTGCAGAAGTTATTACTTTTAAACCGATATGCTACCTTTCAAGACGAGATCAATATTTAAAATCAATTTGGAACTGAGACTTTGGTCCTCTGGATATAGAAAGTTTAATCAACATTTGAATGAGCGGAGTTTCCAAGATACAGCTTGAAAATCCGTGCGACGCAGAAGAATCACACAGTGCTGCTGTTCACGAGATGAAACATGTCAAAATGTCTGTGACGTAGATAAATACTCTTTCATTACAATGTCTTCATTCTCCCCCAGCGCACACACACTGACACACACACACACACACACACACACACACACACACACACACACACACACACACACTGTGAAACACATTGACACACACACACTGTCACACACACTGACACACAGACACACACCGTCACACACACACTGACACACTGTCACACACACTGACACACAAACACTGACACACCGTCACACACACACACACCGACACACAAGGTCACTTGGATAAAAACAGACCTTGATTCTGAAACTAACAACTACAAACTCAAATGCAGAACTGTCCTCTTTCGAAACAAAACTTGTGGCCACAGCTGTAGGTAACTGAGCCTCCCTCCCCCAGGGGGCACCGGCGGTGCGGACGGCTAGGCTCACCTCATGACCTCTGCGTAGCTCATGGCCTCGTCGATGCCTGGGAAGGCGCTCATGGCCTCCTGCATCATCTTCTTTCCCATGCTCAGCATGTTATCCTCCTCGAAGAACTCATCAGGCAGCTCGGACACTCCCAGGCTGGGATCGATCTCCTGCAAACCGCACAAGAGAAAAACTGAGCGGTCAGCCGCTGAGCTTGAAGCTGAACCGCAGCGTGAACCAGGGAAACAAAATCGAAATGCTCAGGAGCCAGGAGTTTGATGTTAAACGCCTTCCCCCTTACAGCTGCATGAACAGCTCCTAATAGACAACCTGCACACACAGGTGAGGCTTATTCACGCTGCGACTCGTTCAGATTTACCAGCAGCTTAAATGTTCAAACTCCTGGCTCCTGATCATTTCAATGTTAATAATAATAACACTAGACTTCATTGAGGGGAGCTCTGAACCCCAGGACTGGGTGCAGCAGCAGCAGCAGCAGGGCTAGTGTGAGTTTGTAACCCTGCTCAAACTCCTGGCTCCTGATCATTTCAATAATAATAATAATACTAGACTTCATTGAGGGGAGCTCTGAACCCCAGGACGGAGTGCAGCAGCAGGAGCAGCAGCAGAGCTAGTGTGAGTTTGTAACCCTGCTCAAACTCCTGGCTCCTGATCATTTCAATAATAATAATAATACTAGACTTCATTGAGGGGAGCTCTGAACCCCAGGACTGGGTGCAGCAGCAGGAGCAGCAGCAGCAGAGCTAGTGTGAGTTTGTAACCCTGCTCAAACTCCTGGCTCCTGATCATTTCAATATTAATAATAATAATACTAGACTTCATTGAGAGGAGTTCTGAACCCCAGGGCTGGGTGCAGCAGCAGGGCTAGTGTGAGTCTGTAACCCTGCTCAAACTCCTGGCTCCTGATAATTTCAATATTAATAATAATACTAGACTTAATTGAGGGGAGCTCTGAACCCCGGGACTGGGTGCAGCAGCAGCAGCAGCAGCAGGGCTAGTGTGAGTTTGTAACCCTGCTCAAACTCCTGGCTCCTGATAATTTCAATATTAATAATAATACTAGACTTAATTGAGGGGAGCTCTGAACCCCAGGACTGGGTGCAGCAGCAGCAGCAGCAGCAGCAGCAGGAGGGCTAGTGTGAGTTTGTAACCCTGCTCAAACTCCTGGCTCCTGATCATTTCAATATTAATAATAATACTAGAATTCATTGAGGGGAGCTGTGAACCCCAGGACTGGGTGCAGCAGCAGCAGGGCTAGTGTGAGTTTGTAACCCTGCTCAAACTCCTGGCTCCTGATCATTTCAATATTAATAATAATACTAGACTTCATTGAGGGGAGCTGTGAACCCCAGGACCCCCCCCCCCCCCGGAGGTTGTTACTCACCATGGCAAACAGGTTGTCGTAACCTTTGACCTTGGTGGGCACCTTGGAGAACTTCTGGTCGAAGGCGTCGGAGATGTTGTGGGCGGGGTCTGTAGAGATAATGAGCACGCTCTCTCTCACCGACGCCAGCTGGACAGCCAGGCTGCAACTACAGAGAGCGAGCAGGGCTCGGGTCAAATCCACCCCCAACGCGTTAGCAAATCCACCCCCAATCCACAACCAGCCGCTTCCAGCACACCACCGAGCAGAATCCCGACCCGCAGCGTCCCGATAAAACGGGCTTCTCAGGACAGCAGCATCAGCAAATTACTTCACCTGAAGCCGCTGTCTGTCAGTCAATTAAAATTGTTCAGCTGCTTTTCATTGGAAGCCAATCACAATGATTATGTTATAATACAAATATTATTATTCACACTGCCCAGTATAAAAACAAATTAAAACAATCTGTTAATAAGCTATATTCTGTAAGTAGAATTCATGTTGGTTTAAAGGGTGTAAACACTATTGTGGGCAGCAGCGTGGAGTAGTGGTTAGGGCTCTGGACTCTTGACCGGAGGGTCGTGGGTTCAATCCCAGGTGGGGGACACTGCTGCTGTACCCTTGAGCAAGGTACTTTACCTAGATTGCTCCAGAGCCCTAACCACTACTCCACACTGCTGCCCTGTTATATACGTTTAACATGGGGCCAAATATACAGGAACCCCTGTACCAAAAATAAACAAACTAGACAGATAGATAGATAGACAGATAGATAGATAGATAGATAGATAGATAGATAGACAGACAGAGAGATAGATAGATAGATCGATAGATAGATAGAGAGAGATAGAGATAGATAGATAGATAGATAGAGATAGATAGATAGATAGATAGATAGATAGATAGATAGAGAGAGATAGAGAGAGATAGATAGATAGACAGACTAAAATCACGTCGTGTCTTCTAAACCCAGAATTGAAAAAAAAAACACGCATTTATTAATAACACGTATTATTTAAATTCTGTTTGTTTTTTTTAAATCAAATGTAGAAAACGATGTACGTAACAAATGAGCTAATGCGTGTAAACAGAGACGCGTACTGCGGTCTCGTCAGCATTAATATATTAATATTAATATTCGGTATGTCGCTTCACCTGCAAGTCGTTTTGCCCACGCCGCCTTTCCCTCCGACAAATATCCATTTCAACGATTTCTGCTCGACGATGTTTTTCAGAGTGGGTTCCAGCGGCTCCACGTCGGGCGCGTCTTCAAACTCCTCTTCCACTGCGGCTGCTGCTGCCATGTTGGGAGCGGGTCAGGCGGTGATGTTTCGCAGCGCCGAAGGGTTACAACAGCGGAGAGGCGGTTAGGAAACTGGCGCCATTTGGGCTCCGCTAAGCAGAGCCGAACCAACGGCCGGCCGGAGCCAAGATGGCGGATACGCGGGCACAGTTTCATCGACCCGGGTGCGTACCAACTCGGGGTGTCTTAAAGGGGTGTGCGGGTCAGAATATTCCAGAAAAACAACAACACCACCACCACGTAAACGCAATTTATATTTAAAATAAAAACGAGCAGTCCCAATTCTGTACGTGGAAAATGCTTAGAGGAAAGGAATCGTAAGGGATTCATCTTGTCGGTCTGTGTGGGGGGGTGTGTGTGTAAAGCGAGCGCTGTGCCGTGCAGGATAGGAATAAACCATTACAAGAAAGCAGTCATGACGTAAGCGCGTCATTGTTAAAAAAAAAAACAACAGCTGCAGGTTCAAGCTCCTGAATTATTATTATTATTATTATTATTATTATTATTATTATTTATTTCTTAGCAGACGCCCTTATCCAGGGCGACTTACAGTCGTAAACAAAAACAAATACATTCAAGTGTTACAATACAAGTAATACAATAAGAACAAGAAATACAATAAGATTTGTTCAAGTGTGACAAACCACAATTCAATAATACAGCAGATAATAGTGAAAGTTACATCAGGATATGATTAAATAGTGATAGTTACATCAGGATATGATTAAGTACAAAATACTACAGGTTAAACACTTGGCAGATTACAGTATTCTGAAGTACAGGATTAAATGCAGTAAAATAGGGGGCAGATAAGAGCAAAATAAAGCACATTTACATGAAGGGTGATAGTGTCCCAGGATACAAACAGAGGAGTTCTACAGGTGCTGTTTGAAGAGGTGAGTCTTAAGGAGGCGCCGGAATGTGGTCAGGGACTGGGCAGTCCTGACATCTGTAGGAAGGTCATTCCACCACTGCGGAGCAAGGGTGGAGAAGGAGCGGGCTTTGGAGGCAGGGGAGCGTAGCGGAGGTAGAGCTAGTCTTCTAGTGCAGGCGGAGCGGAGAATTATTAATATTATGAACCCGTTAAGTGCTGTTGTCTTCATTTGAGGAACTTCACATATATATATGAAGAAGGTTCAATTGAGACTGACCTCTTCTGTAAACCTACTGACATGCACCAGTATTTACACATGTCCTCTGCACATCCGACACACACTAAAAGGGCAATCCCAAAGGGTCTAGGAATAAGAGTACGAAGAATATGCTCAAAAGAAAAGTGAAACAAAGAAATGTATTAAAAATTAATCTTTAAAAAAAGAGGATACAAAGAAAGAATTATAGAGACGGAGTTAAGGAAAGTGGATAAACTAGAAAGAGATGATCTGCTAGATTATAAAAAGAGAGATTAAAAGGTCAAAAGAGTCCCATTAATAATGACTTACTCTAAACTTTTGCCCAGTATTTCTAAGATAGTTTGGAAACACTTGCGGATTCTACATAATTCAGAAAAATTAAAAAAAAGTATTTCTTAAGGCCCCAGTTGTAGCATTCAAAAGAGAAGCTAATTTAGGTGATATTTTAGTTCACAGTAAACATAAAAGAATAATTGACAAAATAGGTTCTACGAACATGTGCACCAGTACATGTAAAGTGTGTAAATACATAGACAAAAGTAAAAATATAATTAAACATAAGAACACCACATATCCACTAAAAACTAATACCTACTGTAAAAATAGCAATGTTGTTTATGGAATAGCCTGTGAAAAATGTGATGAAATCAAATATGTTGGAGAGACTGGAACTACTTTATATAAAAGAATTCAGAACTAAATTCAGAATTTAGAAATAAAAAAATGAATGAACCAATAGTACAGCACTTCACCAGTCAGGGACATGACATAAATGATGTAAAGTTTGTAGTATTAGAACAGCTCAAATTAGACAATGCGACATATAGAAGAATAAAAGAAAGTAAATGGATAAATAGAGTGAACACGATTATGCCAGCGGGACTCAACAGAAAAGAATGAACTGATTAACTTCAATAAATATATAACATTTAAATAAACGAAATTCATTCAAGAGTTGTGCATGCTGATGCGCTGGGGAGGCCAAATCTAGACTGATCCTCAGAGCCAGCATCGCATGATATAATAAATATATAAGTTGATATAAAGTAGTGTTAATTAGAATTAATACAGATTCAAAGATAGAAGTAAAAATGACGTCACGATATATAGAACAGCATGACATCATGTAAGAATGAATCATGGATTTGAATGTAAACAATAACAAGTAGCTGTCATGCCGTCAAAAAACTATAAATACCTCCAATGTTTTGATTCAAACACAGGCTCCCTTGAGAAAGATATGGACAACATATCGAAACGTTGGGCATTAATATATAAATTTGAGCTTAATATATATAAATAGACATTAATGACGTTCTTAACGGGTTAATACATCTTTTCTTTCTTTATTTATTTATTTTTGCTGTTCGAATGGGCATAAACAATATCTGAAATGTATATTGCAACTAATATGAAACGGAATTAAATAATACATCAGGCGTCTAAAAGTTATTTACAAGTTGCCACGGTACCCGAATGCATGTGTAATTAACTGGAATTCATTGCTTTTCATGGCGTGAAATACTGAATTATATTTTACTCATAACTTAAAACAAAGACAAAAAAATAAAACACTCCGTTGCAGAATCTGTAGTAATGCTAACATCAATATGCTGTGGTACTTTTGTCTTCACGTTAAGTTTACATGTTTGCCCAATCATGTTTCTTTAAGTATTATTAGTTAAATCAGCAAACGGTGGGTCTGTTTTTCACATTCAAACTGTATATAAATCAGTACAGATAAATTAAACTATGGCTTCAGTGTCACAGTGTTGGTTTAGAAACATCAACATGCTCGTTTTTTTGAAGAGAAACGGTTTAATATATATTAAAAAAAATAATACAACACTGGATAACATGAATAAACAGTTGCAAAAATACTTCTTGCGTATTGTATGTTTACATTGGTTTTAAAACAACAAAGAGAAAGAAAAAAAAAGTTAAAAAAATAAAATAAAAATACAACAAACAATAAAAATATATAAGGATGTGAAATGACGTCACAAGTGGGCGGAGTTAGTAAACATTGCAGCCATTTCTGGAGCCCGTAGAGCACTCACAATGCTTTTTTTTTTTGCCCTGGCAAATGTTTATTGACATAATGAAGAATTAATAACATCCAGTCACTTTATATTAACGATATTTTGTATTGTTATTTAAAAAAACACTGGTATATCCTGGCGCTGCAACACAGCATCGCCGCATTGTATTCAGTACTGAGTGGGCTCCAGAAATGGCGCCTGTAATTGAGTGCTGAAGTGCATCACGGGATTGACTGTCCTGTCCTGCTTTATATTAGCCAGTCTGTCAGTCTCTGAGTTGCTGGCACCGCTGTGTTTGCTGTCAGCTCAGACACCGGGCTGTTCAAGCGAGTTCACATTTATGCTTCAGTCTCTTTAAAGCAGGGGTGCCCAATCCTGGTCCTGGCGGGCCGATGTCCCTCCTGGCTTTTGTTGCAACTGTGCCCTAAATTACTTAATTAGACCAATCAAGCCCTTATTAGAAGCCTAATTGGTCCAATTAATCAATTTAGTGTACAGTTTGAACAAAAACCAGGAGGGCATCGGCCCTCCAGGACCAGGATTGGGCACCCCTGCTTTAAGGTATAAAGTGGCTGCCGTTTGGGATTAAAACCCAGTTTGAACTCTGCTCCCAGTCCACCAGCTCTAACCACTGGGCCACACCAGCACCGAGTCACAGAGTAAAGTCACTCTACGTGGAAATGTAACGGACCATTTAAAAAAAAAGATATACTTTATAAAAATAATAATAATAATAATAATAATAATGACACAAGGCAGTGACAAAAGAGACTTTGGCGAATGTGGGAAAAACACACACACACAACCCCAACAATCAATCACAAATCCCTTTCCCTGAGGTTTCTCTCTGTTTGTGATGGGAGGGAGGGAGGGGCTACAGGATTTATTTGGTCTGATATTTTGGTTGAGTGATTTTACTGGACTGAAGACTGTCTCCGAGTGTGTGTAAGTGTCTGTGTGTGTGTCCCTCTGTGTGTGAGTGTGAGAGAGAGAGCGTGACTGTGTGAGTGTGAGAGAGTGTGAATGTGCCTCTGTGTGTGAGTTTGAGTGTGTGTGTGTGTGAGTGAGTGTTCACGTGTGTGTGAGTGTGTGTTCACGTGTGTGAGAGTGTGTTCACGTGTGTGAGTGTGTTCACGTGTGTGAGTGTGTGTTCACGTGTGTGTGAGTGTGTGTTTACGTGTGTTAGTGTGTGTTCATGTGTGTGTGAGTGTGTGTTTACGTGTGTGAGAGTGTGTGTTCACGTGTGTGAGTGTGTGTTCATGTGTGTGTGTGTGTGTTCACGTGTGTGTTCACGTGTGTGAGAGAGTGTGTGAGAGTGTGTGTTTACGTGTGTGAGAGTGTGTGTTCATGTGTGTGTGAGTGTGTGTGAGTGTGTGTGTGAGTGTGTGTTTACGTGTGTGAGAGTGTGTGTTCACGTGTGTGAGTGTGTGTTCATGTGTGTGTGTGTGTTCACGTGTGTGTTCACGTGTGTCTACAGGCTGTCGTTCTCCTCCGGCACGGCTTTCAGTCTGCTGAGCGCAGCGTGAATCCTGAACTGCGTGCGAGATTCCATCGAGTACTCCTTGTAGTTATGCCTGAAAAAAATACAACAGAAACACTGCTTATAGTTTATATATACATATACACACACACACACACGCACGCACACACATGCACAGCCAGAGAGCCAGACACACGCAAGCACACACACACACACACACGCACACACATGCACAGCCAGAGAGCCAGACACACGCAAGCACACACATACACGCACACACACACACGCACGCACGCACGCACGCACACACACACACGCACACACACACACACACACACACTCACACACACACACACACACGCACACACATGCACAGCCAGAGAGCCAGACACACGCAAGCACACACACACACACTCACACACACACACACACACGCACGCACGCACACACTGAGACACGCGTGCACACACTGAGACACACACACACACACTGAGACACACACACACACTGAGACCCTGTTCTCTGCTTATCGCCCCCACACTGCACTGGCTGTAATATAAGGGGGCGGAGCTCTTGATAATATTCCCTTGGTTGTTATTATCAGTCATGATAACACGCAGCTCGTTTGCACCTCTCTGAATATCACTTTGTGAAAAGCCGGTTCCTGCTCTTTGCATGTCAGGACTCCAGCGTTTGCACACACTGGAGCTGCTCAGCTTTCTTCAGCTCTTGTGAGCCTTTGTGAGAGCTGCCTGGAGCCTGCAGCAGGGGGCGCTGTCCGATTAGACGGGGACTCACTTGGCGCGCTGCAGAAGTCTGATCGCCTCTTCCTTGCGTCCCAGTCGAATGTACATCAGGCTCAGTTCCAGCAGAGCGTTGGGAACCAGATAGTCATCATGGTGAATATGCTTCTCACTGCCAGAGACAGACACACAGACAGACAGGCAGACAGACAGACAGGCAGACAGACAGACACACAGACAGACAGACAGACACACAGACACACAGACACACAGACAGACAGACAGACAGACAGACAGACACACAGACACACAGACAGACACACAGACACACAGACAGACAGTTACAGCACAGGCCGTTATGGGAGCCGTTGACCGAGCGCATTTTAATAACTGCTAACATGTTCTCCGGTCACTCCAGCTCAAGTGGACCGCATTCTGCGGAGATGTTTGCTTGTTTAATATCAGACTGTGGCTCGCTGCGCGTCTAACTGTACCCTGTGAAGCGTCCTGTCTGTGCATCTGTTTCATAACGCATGCACCTTCAGTTTTCTTTCAGAAGTTACGGGAGGGCAACTCCTGCAACATTTTGTACATCGTATTTATTGTACATATAGATCAGCAAAGAAACATATTGCACAGCGTTTCTGAACACATTTCTGAACACTGTGTGTGTGTCATTACATTATGCCATGCATATGAAAATATGAATGCATCTGACTCTTTAGTATTACTGACTTCAGGGGTATTAAGATGAATGTGCATCTATCTGAATATAACGTGTGTCTGACTGAACAGTGAAAAATGTGTAAAGAGATTGCAGATGTGCAGTGTAGAGTACCTGGTGCAGGTGTGCGTGCAGTGTAGAGTACCTGGTGCAGGTGTGCGTGCAGTGTGGGGTACCTGGTGCAGGTGTGTGTGCAGTGTAGAGTACCTGGTGCAGGTGTGCGTGCAGTGTAGAGTACCTAGTGCAGGTGTGCGTGCAGTGTAGAGTACCTGGTGCAGGAGTGCGTGCAGTGTAGAGTACCTGGTGCAGGAGTGCGTGCAGTGTAGAGTACCTAGTGCAGGTGTGTGTGCAGTGTAGAGTACCTGGTGCAGGTGTGCAGTGTAGAGTACCTGGTGCAGGTGTGCGTGCAGTGTAGAGTACCTGGTGCAGGTGTGTGTGCAGTGTGGGGTACCTGGTGCAGGTGTGTGTGCAGTGTAGAGTACCTGGTGCAGGTGTGCAGTGTAGAGTACCTGGTGCAGGTGTGTGTGCAGTGTAGAGTACCTGGTGCAGGTGTGCGTGCAGTGTAGAGTACCTAGTGCAGGTGTGTGTGCAGTGTAGAGTACCTGGTGCAGGAGTGCGTGCAGTGTAGAGTACCTGGTGCAGGAGTGCGTGCAGTGTAGAGTACCTAGTGCAGGTGTGTGTGCAGTGTAGAGTACCTGGTGCAGGTGTGCAGTGTAGAGTACCTGGTGCAGGTGTGCGTGCAGTGTAGAGTACCTGGTGCAGGTGTGTGTGCAGTGTGGGGTACCTGGTGCAGGTGTGCGTGCAGTGTAGAGTACCTGGTGCAGGTGTGTGTGCAGTGTGGGGTACCTGGTGCAGGTGTGCGTGCAGTGTAGAGTACCTGGTGCAGGTGTGTGTGCAGTGTGGGGTACCTGGTGCAGGTGTGTGTGCAGTGTGGGGTACCTGGTGCAGGTGTGTGTGCAGTGTGGAGTACCTGGTGCAGGTGTGTGTGCAGTGTAGAGTACCTGGTGCAGGTGTGCGTGCAGTGTAGAGTACCTGGTGCAGGTGTGTGTGCAGTGTGGGGTACCTGGTGCAGGTGTGCGTGCAGTGTAGAGTACCTGGTGCAGGTGTGTGTGCAGTGTAGAGTACCTGGTGCAGGTGTGCGTGCAGTGTAGAGTACCTGGTGCAGGTGTGTGTGCAGTGTGGGGTACCTGGTGCAGGTGTGCGTGCAGTGTAGAGTACCTGGTGCAGGTGTGTGTGCAGTGTAGAGTACCTGGTGCAGGTGTGTGTGCAGTGTAGAGTACCTGGTGCAGGTGTGTGTGCAGTGTGGGGTACCTGGTGCAGGTGTGTGTGCAGTGTGGGGTACCTGGTGCAGGTGTGTGTGCAGTGTAGAGTACCTGGTGCAGGTGTGTGTGCAGTGTGGGGTACCTGGTGCAGGTGTGTGTGCAGTGTGGGGTACCTGGTGCAGGTGTGTGTGCAGTGTGGGGTACCTGGAGCAGGTGTGTGTGCAGTGTGGGGTACCTGGAGCAGATGTGCATGAAGCAGGCCTCTGCCCTGTCGATCTGCCCCTGATTCCTGAAGCACAGGCCCTTCAGCAGGGTGATGACACAGCTGTCGTCACTCGAATACTCGTTCACTGCGGGGAGACACAAACACTCAGCCAGCTTCGATCAATGACCCTTTCCCCACCGCATGTTTGAATGACTCCAGCATCGCATGCTGTAGAAGCTGGTTTGAGTTCTGGAGCTGCTCTTCTTAGCTTCCAGCTGCCTGCCACAAACATACGCAACGCAGACTAGACCACCCAGTCTTTATTATATTCCATGAGTGCCCGAGCTTTGAAGTGGCAGGCCACTAGAGGGCGATCTCTCTCTCTCACGGTTACAGATAACCCTCAGGCTGACCCCAGCGACATCACAATTTCTTTAAAGCAGCTATCTATTACACAGCTCTCGCTCGCGGAGTTTCGAAAGAAACACCCGTCACAGTGACCGTGTTTTCGTGAGCGATGTTACCTGGGCCTTCGTGCAGCTTGAGTTCAGCCTCTAGCAGCGTCTCCATCACCCCTTGAGTCAGAGCCTCGTCCTTCTCAATCATCGCAAACCCGTTCCACATGTACATCATTTCCTGCAACACAGCGCCCCCTGTACATCACTCCCTGCGTTTACAAAGCAATTCTGTACCGTATCAGGTGTGTTTTAAAAATGGAATTACTGGGTATGCTTGCCCGTCCTCGAATGAAGGCAGGTTAATATCGATTTCATGACTTTATTACAGCGGCATGTTTCTAAGTGTTCAGTGGCTGCCTCTAATCAAGAGGGTGCTTACCTTCGTGTGTCACACACAGCAAGGAGTGGGCGACTTTTCTCCTCTCCTTTAAGAATTGATACCCGTTAAGACAGTCGTGTCTCTCAATCACACACTGAGACATCTCAGTAACATCGATTTCATTTCCGGAAGAGCCTCCTCTTTATTCGTGTAAACGCAGTCACGCAGAACGGAAAGCACATCCTGCAGAAAACACTTTATTTTTCATTCTAGCTTCAATAAAAAGATCAGTCGCTTATTAACACGCTCGTTAGTACGTTCCGCTGGTCAATGAAAAAAAAAAAGAGTCAGGCTGATTTCAAAGCCCATTTAGCCGTTTCACAGAGAAAAAAATTTGAAGGCGTTTCTGAGTTGTGAGTGAGAGACACGGGCAGGTATCAAATTCTTAAGGGAGAGTAAAGCACTGACATCCCAAGCTTGACTCTGTGACACACATGGCGAGCACCGCGGCCCCAGCGACGCGCTCTCTGGGCTCCGTCCGCGCTGGGACTGTCAGTCCGGCTCACCAGCACAGGGACCGGCAGCGTTCTCGGGGTGTCGCTGTTGTAGCGCCGGGCCTTGCGGATTGCAAACTTCTCGGTGGGGGGAGACTTCCCAGCGATCTTCTGCTTGTAGGAGGGCACCTGCCTGGGGGGGGGGGCGGGTTCAAAATGAGAGAGAGAGAGAGACGATCATCAGGGCATTACAGAGGGAGGGTGGGCTTGCTTCTCTGGCTCAGTGGTTGCGAGTCCTGCCTCTCCAATGCTAAGTGACTGCATTTTGTCTTTTTTTTTTAAATCTGCCATTTCAACTCATTTCAACTCTGCGAGCGCCCGATATTCAACACACACACACGCACGCACGCACGCACACACACACAGAGACACACGCACACAGAGACACACACACACATAGAGACACACGCACGCACGCACACACACACGCATGCACGCACGCACACACACACGCACGCACGCACGCACACACACACACACACACAGAGACAGACAGCAGTGTGGAGTAGTGGTTAGGGCTCTGGACTCTTGACCGGAGGGTCGTGGGTTCAATCCCAGGTGGGGGACACTGCTGCTGTACTCTTGAGCAAGGTACTTTACCTAGATTGCTCCAGTAAAAACCCAACTGTATAAATGGGTAATTGTATGTAAAAATAATGTGATATCTTGTAACAACTGTAAGTCGCCCTGGATAAGGGCGTCTGCTAAGAAATAAATAATAATAACACGCACACAGAAACACACACACAGACACACACACACACACAGACACACAGAAGAAGAAATGTAATTGACAAACTGAAAACTCATTATTTTATTAAATTAGCTGCAGCTCTTATTAAATATCTAAAACTGGTGAGTTTTCAGCTGATCGATGGCTTTGCTTCTTCATGAAGTATTTTTAGTGACTGATGAGAACCCTGCAGGACTCCTGACTCTCCCTGGATAGAGAGCTGTGCTCCGTTTCTGAATCCTCTGTACTCTCTCGCTCGCGCGCTCTCTTTCTGTACACATGAGCCACGGCAGAAAGGTGGGGCTGAGCACAGTGGAAAGGTCATATTATAAATGCCTTGAATCAACGTGAATTCCATTCCTAAACCTTACACTGGCACCTGAAGGGATGGCAAGTGCGTCGCCACAGAGGGGCAAAACGCAGGGGGAGTGTTCTGGAGCTTCCTGCCTGAAACACTGCATCTCTGAAGACAGACTGCAGGGGGCAGCACGTACCTGAAGAGCTCCACCTCATTGTCTCCAAAAGGGCGTTCCTCTCCCGGGGGTAACATGCTGAGGAAGGCAGCTTTCATGTACACGTACATGGCCTGAGGAGAGAAGAGATTATTGAGACAGAGATTATTACTGAAACACACTGAGATTATTACTGAAACACACAGAGATTATTACTGAAACACACTGAGATTATTACTGAAACACACTGAGATTATTATTAAACACACTGAGATTATTACTGAAACACACTGAGATTATTACTGAAACACACTGAGATTATTACTGAAACACACTGAGATTATTATTAAACACACTGAGATTATTACTGAAACACACAGAGATTATTACTGAAACACACTGAGATTATTATTAAACACAATGAGATTATTACTGAAACACACTGAGATTAGTATTAAACACACTGAGATTATTACTGAAACACTGAGATTATTACTGAAACACACTGAGATTATTATTAAACACACTGAGATTATTACTGAAACACACTGAGATTATTATTAAACACACTGATATTATTACTGAAACACTGAGATTATTACTGAAACACACTGAGATTAGTACTGAAACACACTGAGATTAGTATTAAACACACTGAGATTAGTATTGAAACACACTGAGGTTATTATTAAACACACTGAGGTTATTACTGAAACACACTGAGATTATTACTGAAACACACTGAGATTAGTACTGAAACACACTGAGATTAGTACTGAAACACACTGAGATTATTACTGAAACACACAGAGATTATTACTGAAACACACTGAGATTATTACTGAAACACACAGAGATTATTACTGAAACACACTGAGATTATTACTGAAACACACTGAGATTATTAGTATTAAACACACTGAGATTAGTATTAAACACACTGAGATTATTACTGAAACACACTGAGATTATTATTAAAACACACTGAGATTATTATGTGACCGTGGTAAAAGCTACAGCTGTCCTGAAACGCCCTGCCGGTCAGCGTGGATACCTTGGACCAGCGGCTCTCCTTGCTCAGCAGGTCTGCGTAGAAGTAAGCCATCTTCCAGACACGCTTGTAGGTGAAGCACCACATGAGCTCCCAGTAACACATGTGATGGAACTGCTTCCATGCCTGCTGGGCAGCACAGCCATCCTCGAAGAGAGAGATCGCCTGCAAGAGCAAATCAGAGAGCTGCATCAACACCACAATGAGAGAGCTGCATCAACACCACAATGAGAGAGCTGCATCAACACCACAATGAGAGAGCTGCATCAACACCACAATGAGAGAGCTGCATCAACACCACAATGAGAGAGCTGCATCAACACCACAATGAGAGAGCCGCATCAACACCACAATGAGAGAGCCGCATCAACACCACAATGAGAGAGCCGCATCAACACCACAATGAGAGAGCTGCATCAACGAGACAATGAGAGAGCCGCATCAACACCACAATGAGAGAGCTGCATCAACACCACAATGAGAGAGCCGCATCAACACCACAATGAGAGCCGCATCAACACCACAATGAGAGAGCTGCATCAACGAGACAATGAGAGAGCCGCGTCAACACCACAATGAGAGAGCTGCGTCAACGAGACAATGAGAGAGCCGCATCAACACCACAATGAGAGAGCTGCATCAACACCACAATGAGAGAGCTGCGTCAACGAGACAATGAGAGAGCCGCATCAACACCACAATGAGAGAGCTGCATCAACACCACAATGAGAGAGCTGCATCAACACCACAATGAGAGAGCTGCATCAACGAGACAATGAGAGAGCTGCATCAACACCACAATGAGAGAGCCGCATCAACACCACAATGAGAGAGCTGCATCAACACCACAATGAGAGAGCTGCGTCAACGAGACAATGAGAGAGCCGCATCAACACCACAATGAGAGAGCTGCATCAACGAGACAATGAGAGAGCCGCGTCAACACCACAATGAGAGAGCCGCATCAACACCACAATGAGAGAGCCGCATCAACACCACAATGAGAGAGCTGCATCAACACCACAATGAGAGAGCTGCATCAACACCACAATGAGAGAGCTGCATCAACACCACAATGAGAGAGCTGCATCAACAAGACAATGAGAGAGCCGCGTCAACACCACAATGAGAGAGCTGCGTCAACGAGACAATGAGAGAGCCGCATCAACACCACAATGAGAGAGCTGCATCAACACCACAATGAGAGCTGCATCAACACCACAATGAGAGAGCTGCATCAACACCACAATGAGAGAGCTGCGTCAACGAGACAATGAGAGAGCCGCATCAACACCACAATGAGAGAGCTGCATCAACACCACAATGAGAGAGCTGCATCAATGAGCCATCACAATCAGCACCCAGCGGCTCCAAAAAGCTCTGACCCTGACATTAGAGTTAATTTGTTTAGGCTTGACTTAGGATCACTGTGATTCTCATGATCGTTTTTAGACTATGATCGATAACTAAGGCTGTATTCCTGTGAAACGTACCCACTGCCAATTTCTGTAAGAACAGTGTAAACAGACAAAATAAACACAGCAAACATGTGTCTGATCAACACATCGCCTGTCACACTGCATTCAGGAAGCTGGCAGCCGGTTTAGCTTGCTTCCTGTAAATGACTGAACACACGCTGCACAGAGCTGCACCGTTTCTTTAAAATGTCTTTCAACGAAAAAAAGACACCAGCTGCATCGAAGAAAGATGGGCAGTCCGTCTGCTAAAGATCACAAACATCCACAGAAATTCCATTTAAAGAAACTCTCCCCTCAGCCTCACCTGGTTTATATTCCCCTTGATTTCTTCTATCCTGCCCGCGAAAAATAGGAATATCGCCCCCTGCAGAGAGAGAGAGAGCAATGCAAACGAGAGATTACTGATTAGCCGTTTTTAAATGATGTCTCAATCCTAAAATTCAAAGCGATGCAAAACGTTTGGCCATCGCTGTGCACACATATCACAGAAGGGTTCAAAAGCAAACCTTCCACCTGGATCCAGGATCACACACACACAGTGAACACTGCAGCATCAGCAATACTATCTCATGCACTCAGCACTGCGTTACTGGATCCAGGATCACACACACACACAGAACACTGCAGCATCAGCAATACTATCTCATGCACTCAGCACTGCGTTACTGGATCCAGGATCACACACACACACAGAACACTGCAGCATCAGCAATACTATCTCATGCACTCAGCATCGCGTTACTGGATCCAGGATCACACACACACAGAGAACACTGCAGCATCAGCAATACTATCTCATGCACTCAGCACTGCGTTACTGGATCCAGGATCACACACACACAGAGAACACTGCAGCATCAGCAATACTATCTCATGCCCTCAGCACCGCGTTACTGGATCCAGGATCACACACACACAGAGAACACTGCAGCATCAGCAATACTATCTCATGCACTCAGCACCGCGTTACTGGATCCAGGATCACACACACAGAGAACACTGCAGCATCAGCAATACTATCTCATGCACTCAGCACCGCGTTACTGGATCCAGGATCACACACACACAGAGAACACAGCAGCATCAGCAATACTATCTCATGCCCTCAGCACTGCGTTACTGCATCCAGGATCACACACACAGAGAACACTGCAGCATCAGCAATACTATCCGTGTTACTGGATCCTCAGCTATCACTATCCTTACACTGCTAATCTGTCATTGTAGATATAACTTGCTGTCATCATAACTTGTTGCATCCTAGTTCATATTGTATTCTAGTAGTATTATTATTTGCACTGACTGTAAACTGCACTGTATTTAAATATGAAGCTTGCACTGTAACCCTGTGCTGCCCTGGAACACCTGCGTGAGTTGCCTTGGATAAATAAATAATAATAATAATAATAATAATAATAATAATGCCTTACTTTGGGATAGCGGCTCAGGTATGGCTTGATTAAGCGCTCTGCCTCAGAGATGTCATCATCACCGGTCCCTGCAGTGAGAACAGAGACAGTGAGACAGGCTGGGGGGGGCACAGTGAGACAGGCTGGGGGGGCACAGTGAGACAGGCTGGGGGGGCACAGTGAGACAGGCTGGGGGTCACAGTGAGACAGGCTGGGGGGCACAGTGAGACAGGCTGGGGGTCACAGTGAGACAGGCTGGGGGGGCACAGTGAGACAGGCTGGGGGGGCACAGTGAGACAGGCTGGGGGGGCACAGTGAGACAGGCTGGGGGGGCACAGTGAGACAGGCTGGGGGGGCACAGTGAGACAGGCTGGGGGGGGCACAGTGAGACAGGCTGGGGGGGCACAGTGAGACAGGCTGGGGGTCACAGTGAGACAGGCTGGGGGGCACAGTGAGACAGGCTGGGGGGGCACAGTGAGACAGGCTGGGGGGCACAGTGAGACAGGCTGGGGGGGCACAGTGAGACAGGCTGGGGGGGCACAGTGAGACAGGCTGGGGGGGCACAGTGAGACAGGCTGGGGGCACAGTGAGACAGGCTGGGGGGGCACAGTGAGACAGGCTGGGGGGCACAGTGAGACAGGCTGGGGGGCACAGTGAGACAGGCTGGGGGGGCACAGTGAGACAGGCTGGGGGGGCACAGTGAGACAGGCTGGGGGGCACAGTGAGACAGGCTGGGGGGCACAGTGAGACAGGCTGGGGGGGCACAGTGAGACAGGCTGGGGGGGCACAGTGAGACAGGCTGGGGGGCACAGTGAGACAGGCTGGGGGGCACAGTGAGACAGGCTGGGGGGGCACAGTGAGACAGGCTGGGGGGGCACAGTGAGACAGGCTGGGGGGGCACAGTGAGACAGGCTGGGGGGGCACAGTGAGACAGGCTGGGGGGGCACAGTGAGACAGGCTGGGGGGGCACAGTGAGACAGGCTGGGGGTCACAGTGAGACAGGCTGGGGTGGCTGGCACGGGCGCTGCTGTGCTGTGCTGTGCTGTTCCGGTCCTTACCCAGGATGAAGGTGAGGAAGGTGTAGTAACACAGCAGCAGCATGGTACACAGCAGGGAGCGCAGGTTCAGAGAGGAGGCTCCTTCCTGAAGCTGAGCCAGACCGTACTCCTGCAAGACAGGAAACACACTCCGGTGAGCTCCGGAAACCAATCACTTTCACTCCTCCGCACACAGCAACAACCGTCACATGACAATCCTGCCAGAGGAAGGTTTACCTTGTCCCCAGAAAACCCTGCAAACTCCAGCAACTTCAATATCCGAGGAGGGAAGAGAGACAGGGTCTGGAAAAGAAAGGATCGAACCATTACACAACGGCAACAACACAAGCAGATGTTATTATTATTATTATTATTATTATTATTATTATTATTATTATTATTATTATTATTAGTAGTAGTAGTAGTATTGAGTCACTTAGCAGAAGTTTTTATCCAAAGTGACTTACAGAGACTAGGGGGGTGAGCTATGCATCATCAACAACTGCTGCTGCTGCTGCAGAGTCACTTCCAATAGGAGCTCGTTTGTTTTACGTCTCATCCGAAGGACGGAGCACAAGGAGGTTCAGTGACTTGCTCAGGGTCACACACACACACACACACACACACACACACACACACAGCGAGTCAGTGTCTGAGCTGGGATTTGAACCTCCTGGTATCGAGCCCCTTTCTCTAACCACCGCACCACCGAGCCTCTTGTGAAGATATGAAGATGTCATTTTATAGACGATCCAGCAGTAGGAGGTGCAATATTATTATTATTATTATTATTATTATTTATTTCTTAGCAGACGCCCTTATCCAGGGCAACTTACAATTGTTACAAGATATCACATTATTTTCACATACAATTACCCATTTATACAGTTGGGTTTTTACTGGAGCAATCTAGGTAAAGTACCTTGCTCAAGGGTACAGCAGCAGTGTCCCCCACCTGGGATTGAACCCACGACCCTCCGATCAAGAGTCCAGAGCCCTCACCACTACTCCACACTGCTGCCCACAGTAGCTGGCAACAGCTGAGCCGGGTGACGTAAACAACCTGGACCTGCAACAAAGCCTACTCACCAGGTTGAACGCGCCGATCCCCAGCGACACCCCCCCTTCTAGATGGCTGTGGTTCGGTCCTTTGTGGAAGTCGTGGGACTGAGTGAACTGATGGAGCTCTCTGTAAGACAGGTTAGCTGATAAGCAGGTGCTGTGTTACTCAGTGTTACTCAGTGTTACTCAGTGTTACTCAACATGTTTTTTCTCTGCAGTTCACCTACTTGTAAATCATGTAGCTGCTGCGGACCTTCATCCCTCCTTTGAGAAAACTCACCATGCTTTCATCCTTCAACGAAAAAAAATACAAGATTTGAAAAGCATCTAAGAAAGGCTTTATTTTATTCCAGCGCACTCTTTTTATAAAATGTTATTTCATTCAAATTTTGCAGTAAAATATACAGTTGATTTACAGCTCTGGCCAAAAGTTTTGCATCACCCTATAAAATGAACTCGCTTCGCTTCATGCAGTCGAACGAAACCTGGTGAATAATGTTAACATAAGAACATAAGAAAGTTTCCAAACGAGAGGAGGCCCCATTCAGCCCATCTTGCTCGTTTGGTTGTTAGTAGCTTATTGATCCCAGAATCTCATCAAGCAGCTTCTTGAAGGATCCCAGGGTGTCAGCTTCAACAACATTACTGGGGAGTTGGTTCCAGACCCTCATAATTCTCTGTGTAAAAAAGTGCCTCCTATTTTCTGTTCTGAATGCCCCTTTATCTAATCTCCATTTGTGACCCCTGGTCCTTGTTTCTTTTTTCAGGTCAAAGAAGTCCCCTGGGTCGACATTGTCTATACCTTTTAGGATTCTGAATGTTTGAATCAGATCACCGCGTAGTCTTCTTTGTTCAAGACTGAATAGATTCAATTCTTTTAGCCTGTCTGCATACGACATGCCTTTTAAACCCGGGATAATTCTGGTTGCTCTTCTTTGCACTCTTTCTAGAGCAGCAATATCCTTTTTGTAACGAGGTGACCAGAACTGAACACAATATTCTAGGTGAGGTCTTACTAATGCATTGTAAGTAATGTTAAAACTCTACAATGCATTAGTAAGACCTCACACACCGCTTTCTCAATATAGAAACATGAAATACGACTGTACTGCTATTATGGCTTCAGGTAGACTTTTGCGATATCATTTTGTAGTGTCTCTGATAGCATGCGGTGAAATAAAAGCTCTGAATTATGTTGAGATAGTTGTTTTTTTAAATGATGCCTCAATCCTATAGCTCTGTTCTCAAGGCACAGGCTGTCAGTTTGTGAAGCTCTGGTTTACCTGCAGGAAAGTGAGGGCAGCTCTCTGAAGCAAACACTCTGCATAGCAAGCCTCAGCGTGGAGCTCATCTGGAAAGAAACACAGAGACCGGCACACTGCTTGGTTTGCAAAATGAATATATCAGGAATATTATTGAAATGACCGGGAGTCCTGGTAATCTCATCACAGCATGAGGCATTCTCACCCGAGTGTTTCAGACCCATGATAAAATCTGCATTGATCAGTTTCTATCAGTACGGTTCAGTAGCAGCATGTGCGAATTATTTATTATTATTATTTATTTCTTAGCAGACGCCCTTATCCAGGGCGACTTACACTTGTTACAAGTTATCACATTATTTTTTACATACAATTCCCCATTTATACAGTTGGGTTTTTACTGGAGCAATCTAGGTAAAGTACCTTGCTCAAGGGTACAGCAGCAGTGTCCCTCACCTGGGATTGAACCCACGACCCTCCGGTCAAGAGTCCAGAGCCCTAACCACTACTCCACACTGATGCCCTGAATGATACAGGATGTGTAATACAGGCCATGGTATCTTCCAGGATCAGATGGGACAGCTTCTACTGTGTCTTTACAGAACCACAGCACCTCCTGAATGATTTTATTGTGCTCGTGTTTTGAGTCTTTTTTCTTTCACTTCTACGAACCTTCAGTGAAACCCTCTCCAGTGGGTTTGGACATCTTGCCAACCACCGTCAACTTCTTCCGAAACCTGGAATCAAAACAACATGTCCATGAACAGAACAAACACAGAGGACAGCACTGCCAGCAGCACTGAGACACGCTGCGTGTGCTCTGCTCAAGACACATGAAGCATGGACGTGTGACAGACACGCACACAGACAGACAGGCAGACAGACAGACACACACACAGACAGACAGACAGACACGCAGATAGACAGACACACACAGACAGACAGACAGACAGACAGACAGACAGACAGACAGACAGACAGACACACACAGACAGACACGCACACAGACAGACAGGCAGACAGACAGACAGACAGACAGATAGACAGACACGCAGATAGACAGACACACACAGACAGACAGACACACAGACAGACAGATGTACAGACAGATAGACAGACACGCAGATAGACAGACACACACAGACAGACAGACACACAGACAGACACACAGATGTACAGACAGGCAGACAGACAGATGTACAGACAGATAGACAGACACGCAGATAGACAGACACACACAGACAGACAGACACACAGACAGACAGACAGACAGACAGACAGACAGACACACACAGACAGACACGCACACAGACAGACAGGCAGACAGACAGACAGACAGACAGATAGACAGACACGCAGATAGACAGACACACACAGACAGACAGACACACAGACAGACAGATGTACAGACAGATAGACAGACACGCAGATAGACAGACACACACAGACAGACAGACACACAGACAGACACACAGATGTACAGACAGGCAGACAGACAGATGTACAGACAGATAGACAGACACGCAGATAGACAGACACACACAGACAGACAGACACACAGACAGACAGACAGACAGATGTACAGACAGATAGACAGACACGCAGATAGACAGACACACACAGACAGACAGACACACAGACAGACACACAGATGTACAGACAGGCAGACAGACAGACACACAGACAGATGTACAGACAGACAGACAGACAAGCAGGACAGATGTACAGACAGACAGACAGACACACAGGACAGACGTACAGACAGACACGCAGGTGTACAAACAGACAGACAGACACTCGGTTAGACAGACAGACAGCCGTACAGACAGACACGCAGATGTACAGACAGACAGACAGACACACAGGACAGATGTACAGACAGACACGCAGGTGTACAAACAGACAGACAGACACTCGGATAGACAGACAGACAGACAGCCGTACAGACAGACACGCAGATGTACAGACAGACAGACGTCTGAAGCTTATCTCGACAGAAACCCGCACCCACGCAGCTCACTTCAACTGCATCTAAACTGAAGGAGCAGTTTGGACAATATGCCTAATGGTGCAGGCACAGCTGTGGCCAAAACTTTAGCATCACCTAGAATTTCAGGATTGAGACATAATTAAAAATAATCACAATATATGAACATAATCTAGATACTTTAATTAACATCATATCATCAAAAGAAACTCCAAAATGATTATACCAAGTTTTTCGTGAAGTATATGGAAAACTACAAAGCGTTGCGTGTAATTCAATATGTTAAGGTCACATTATCCTGCAGGTTTCATTCGCCTCTATGAAGCACACTGAGTTCACTCTATATAGAGGGTGATGCTGAACTTTTGGCCAGAGCTGTAGGTCGGTGTGACTGAGGATCCGTACTGAAAACAGCTTTCTCCTCTCAGGGGTCTCTGAACCCCTCTCTGCCTCACCTGTGACACACCGCCTGGGCCCCCTTCATGGTGCTGCCTGCGTTGATGATGTCATCGTGCTCAAACGTCATCATGGCCCGCATCTCCACGATGGTAGCGTGGATGAGCGCGTGGTACATGCTGTCACTAATCCTGCGGGAAAGAAGAGAGGAGAGGCGAGCGTGCCACAGCAAGAAGACTCTGTGTAGCACTGCGATCCATTACTGGTTTTACTGGAATAAACAGACACCTGAGCTAGCTCCCTGTGCACGCTGTGGCTCATCAAACAATGAACTCCACAGCACTGAATAACTGCCAAAGCGATTCCATGCCAGATCTCTCCACACTTTGCCTTCATGTTTAAATTCATGTTGCTGCTACATTCAAAATGTTTGTCTCCAGGGTGTCTTGTCTAACTTTGCCGCTGGTACATGACAGCTTCACAGATCAGACCCCCTTTTTGTTTTTTGTATATAACTCCACCCCTTCTGCAGCTCTCTCTGTACAGCGGCTCCCTTTTTTCTGACTTGGCAGTTTTTGCACATGGGAAATGTTTTCAGAGGGATCGGCACACTAAAAGAAACTCAAGTGAGAATAAAGATGGATGAACTGAAACACAGAGAAGCGTGCTGTAGCAGGCGGCTCCACTCTGTGGATTAATAATTACACAGGGCTGTCTCAGTTCTGTACGCCAGCGCTGGAGAAAGGTAGACTCTCTGATAAACCCTTATTTGCATCTTGTTTAACACAGTGCAGGCAGAGAGGGGATTCCTGCCCTGGGTGTCTCCTGAGTAAACAGGACTGTATCCTGGTGCAGCACAGACAGCTCCCCATTCAGAGACGCCCTGCAATTCACACTCAGATCAGAGATCAAAACTCGCATATTTCACTGAGAGAGCTGGGTTCATACAGCTGTGGATAAAGGTTTAGCATCACCTAGAGATTTAGCATTGAGACAAAATTAAAATATATATATATATATATGCTCTTATATATGAACATAATTTAGATCTTTTATTTC
The DNA here is from genome assembly GCF_902713425.1 of Acipenser ruthenus. Taxonomy (NCBI): domain Eukaryota; kingdom Metazoa; phylum Chordata; class Actinopteri; order Acipenseriformes; family Acipenseridae; genus Acipenser; species Acipenser ruthenus. The sequence goes on along the minus strand of NC_081224.1, from coordinate 379,856 downwards.
ACATCATGTAAGCTACAAAACGATATCGCTAAAAAGAATATCTGGATGCCATAATAGCAGTACAGTAGTATTTCATGTGATGGTGCAGGTGTGTGTGTTAAAGATGCTGGTGACTGTGCGGGCAGGGTGGTGACGGGACTCACTGGGGTCGCAGTTTATCCAGACTCTCCTCAAACTTGTTGTTGAGAAAGAGATCCAGGGCTTCCATGCACTCCTTCAAGCATGTCTCCAGGTCTCCGGGGGCGCTGAGGACAGAAACACAGAAGAAACACTGGAATCATAGGAACTGGAGGAAAGCAGAGCTCCCAATCCAGCTCTCCCAATCCAGCTCTCCCAATCCAGCTCTCCCAATCCAGCTCTCCCAATCCAGCACTCCCAATCCAGCTCTCCCAATCCAGCTCTCCCAATCCAGCACTCCCAATCCAGCACTCCCAATCCAGCACTCCCAATCCAGCACTCCCAATCCAGCACTCCCAATCCAGCTCTCCCATCCAGCTCTCCCAATCCAGCTCTCCCAATCCAGCACTCCCATCCAGCTCTCCCAATCCAGCACTCCCAATCCAGCTCTCCCAATCCAGCTCTCCCAATCCAGCTCTCCCAATCCAGGCAGTGCACACCGCACCCTTCTTTAAACACAGAGCAGGCTCGCTGTCACTCCTCTCACCCAGACACTGCAAACGCCTCCCATTGAGCCACCCCAGGGACAAACAGCTGGGAAATCTAAGTTAGCATATGAAGTAAATCATAATTTACAGAAAATAGAGCATGCTAGTGGGGGTGAAACCTTAATATCGGGGTGAGTTAATTAGTTGTGAAGCAAAGATATCAGAAATAGACACTTGTATGTGTATACTTTTTTATATCTATTATTTAACGGGGGACCAAATTCTACAGCACAAAAGTTGTAATATTTTACATATTATTTTGTAATATTTTACAAAAGTTGTAATATTTTACATATTTTGTAATATTTTACAAAAGTTGTATTATTTTACGTATTATTTTGTAATATTTTACAAAAGTTGTAATATTTTTCTTTTTTGCTGAAAAGTTCTAAAAACGTCATCATTTATTATTTAACGTGGCTGAAGTTGGCTTCTCATTTGCTTGGTATTCAATCCAAGTGTCAAACTTTCAGAATTAGTTTGAGAAATGTGGAATATTTCAGATGAAAAATGTGGCATCCCCCTGTAATAAAATCTGGGGGTACCCCTAGAGAATTAAAACGACCTGTACCAGCATAACTCGAGCCCCTGAACACATCTGGTATAGTACTAGAATCCTATTACGTTCAGAAAATCTATAAGGCAGGGGATACAAAATATTTCAGCTTCCCTGGTGCTGTGAAAAACAAAACCTGATTTAATATCTCAGCATTTCTTTAGTTCTTACTGCTTTACAAATTTGTTTTTTTCCCAAATAAATGAATTTTTTAACATTTACAGAATTGCAGCTTTTTAAAAGGTAGGATTACCTTTTAATTTCTATGGTCTACATACAGTGATCATGTGATCGTGCTCATTACCCACATTGTGGTGTTTGATAACGATGTCACAATGTCAATAACGATGATACAGTAATCTGGTTCCCTGGTTACTATCTGACCACCTCTCCCGATAGCATGAGGGAGACTTGTCCAGCTCACGTCACAACTCCACAAACTCAGGAAACCCTGGAAACGCTGCTGTTGTTTTTTTTAGCCAGCTCGTGTTGCGCCTCAACTGGAGTTTTGGAAAGTCCCAGCTAACCCGGGAGCACTGGAGTGCAGTGGAGCTGGCTTGACCTTGGGAACGAGGTGTCAGTGAGCCAGTCTCGCTGTGCACAGCTCCAGCTCTCCTCATGTCAGGCACGGGTGCCATGAACGCATTCTCAAGCTGCTGCTTCAGGAGCACATGCAGGCTGTCCTTGTAACGTCTTGCTGGCTTGCTGAAGGAAGGCAGGCTGGATTCAGCCCCGATCCCCAGCCAGCTCCTTACATCGCCTCAGCAAGGCAGAGAGTTCAAAGGGACGCCCCTTCAGGAGAGCACAGTGTTTGGAAACGATGCAACGGGATCCTGAAAACTGGCCCTTGTTTTAAAAAAACATTTTCAAGAAGAAAACAGAAATTATAAACAAATGAATCCCTGGTTTATACTGTCCTTCTCGCTCTGCTGAGGGACAGCAATGTAAAAGCTGCTTGTATTAAAAGGGTCGTCGCTCCGGCTGACACGGGGAACACCTTTAAATACGACCCTGGTCTTGGTTGGACCGCGTGCTAGAAAGGACAGAAAAACTAAAACAAGATAAAGTCAAGAGGCAGGGGGAGGTTAAACGACTGTTGCTCTCATTTTGACGTGTGCATTACACAAATAAATATTTTAAAAAAATAAAGAAAAACTCTTGTTTTTGTATTATTTGAAGTCTGCCTTGAATTGTTAAGCAGCGTCCCGTTGGTCTTTCATCTGGTTAATTGCAACGCTGTTATGTTGAGATCATTAGAGATCTCGGGGCAGCTCTGTGAAGAACAGCGAGCGTTTGCAGTGATGTGTTGGAATTGATCACAAGGGAACTGGGAACTGACTTTTTTAAAATTGGGATTGTAAAACAGGATCTGATTCCCCATCCTGGTCTTATCAATACCACGTCTTTCTCATAACAGTGACGCACTGCACACCTGCACAGTATCACACCTGATCCAACACAGTTAGAGTTTACAGGTTACTGGAGGTTACTTGGGGCGGAGTTAGAACCTCAGCTTACCCAATCCTGACCCTGCACAGCAATGCAAGAGTACCTTCGAGGCAAACCACGCCTCCTCTGGGCTCCACCCCGCAGTCACAAACCACGCCTCCTCTGGGCTCCACCCCGCAGTCACAAACCACGCCTCCTCTGGGCTCCACCCCGCAGTCACAAACCACGCCTCCTCTGGGCTCCACCCCGCAGTCACAAACCACGCCTCCTCTGGGCTCCACCCCGCAGTCACAAACCACGCTTCCTCTGGGCTCCACCCCGCAGTCACAAACCACGCCTCCTCTGGGCTCCACCCCGCAGTCATAAACCACGCCTCCTCTGGGCTCCACCCCGCAGTCATAAACCACGCCTCCTCTGGGCTCCACCCCGCAGTCATAAACCACGCCTCCTCTGGGCTCCACCCCGCAGTCACAAACCACGCCTTTTTTTACTTCTCAAGTACGTTTTTCTAAATATATATTTTTTTGGTCAGGGTTAATCGAATGCTTGGAGAGTCTGTTTGAAAAGTTTTTTTGAATCAAATTAACAGCCGTACTGTGAACGTGACACGTCGTGTCAGCACTTACAAAATGTAACCCGTATGTTGACCTGCAAATTCAACATATTTAATAATAAACATATTTGAGCTCAAAGAGCCAGCTGCCCAACGTTTCGATATGTTGTACAGATCTTTCTCAAGGGAGCCCGTTTTTGAATCAAAACATTGGAGGTGTTTATAGGTTTTTTGACGGCGTGACAACTACTTCTAATAATAAACAAATATAAAAATTTAAAAAAACACACACAAATGATATTGACTGTGCGCCGGCATGCGCGCAAACAGCATAGAGACAACTTCAAACCCCAAACTAACCTGACCTCGCCCGCATACCGACACACTCACCTGTCTCTGGCAGCGCACTCTTGGGTGGAGAACATTTTTCTCAAATGCAACCTCGAGTTTAGTCGTTTCAAAGATATGGTTCCTTTTTTTTTAAATATATCTAAACCCCCGAATATGCTGGGAATTGGAAAACCCAGCAAATGCGGATAACCAACCGCTCCTTTCCCTGCGTTCAGAGTAGCGTCCAGGCAGCCTTTTCAAATCCACCTGCTGCTCAAACCTCACCTGCAGCGGCGCTTCAGGAATGTCACTAACCGCACTGGAACAGCCAAGACGATACCGCGCCGGGGCCGCGCCGGGGGGGGCGCGACGGGACAACGGAACAGCGCTTTCAGTCGCCCTGGCAACGGCTTCCTTGCAAACACCGCGGCCTTTTATCAGAGTTTCTTTTTTAAAGTCAATATTTTCTTCCGGTGACGTCCGCCTTTTTGTTTTTGTTTACAACAGATATTTTATTTTTTTACTCTCATCATCATCATCATAATATCAACCGGAAGTGTGTTAAAATTATTATTATTTATTTCTTAGCAGACGCCCTTATCCAGGGCGACTTACAATTGTTACAAGACATCACATTATTTTTACATACAATTCCCCATTTATACAGTTGGGTTTTTACTGGAGCAATCTAGGTAAAGTACCTTGCTCAAGGGTACAGCAGCAGTGTCCCTCCACCTGGGACTGAACCCACAACCCTCCGGTCAAGAGTCCAGAGCCCCTAACCACTACTCCACACTGCTGCCCGTACATGAAAGAGAGGGCTTGGGTTTTGAAATTACTTTTTTTGTGAGTTGAAATTACTTTTAAAACAATGTAAACAATAATAACATATACAGCAGAGACAGGTAGAGCTTTGTATTAAAGAAGACAGAATCGCCTCTCAAACACAAGAATAAGAAAATAAATAACTGAACCAATGGTTCAACGCTCAATAAACGTTATAATTATATTACACATCAAGTCGCGCAAGGCTCGTCTGTGTGTCTCTCTGGTTTCACCGCGATCTGAGGCGCGATATTTGCGAGTCAAATGAGATAAACTCCAGTCCACAACAGCGCTCTTCAGCTGTGGTCAAAGGTTTTGCATCACATTCAAGGGCTGAATATAATTTAGATATTTTATTCACACCACTGTAATCAAAGAAACGACAAAATGATATCGCAAAACGTCTACCGAAAGCCATAACCGCAGTGCAGTAATATTTCATGTTAGATTTCAGCAGTGTGGAGTAGTGGTTAGGAGCTCTGGACTCTTGACCGGAGGGTCGTGGGTTCAATCCCAGGTGGGGGACACCGCTGCTGTACCCTTGAGCAAGGTACTTTACCTAGATTGCTCCAGTAAAAACCCAACTCTATAAATGGGTATGTAAAAATAATGTGATATCTTGTAACAAATTAAGTCGCCCTGGATAAGGGCATCTGCTAAGAAATACATAATAATAATAGATTTCGTAATCTCACGTGTTTTCAATGTGTCAGTTTTTTGTTATGTAAATCGGACAACTAGAAAGCAGCGTGTAATTCAATACGCTAACGTAACAGTATTAAGTTTCGTTCCACTTTATGAAGCAGAATTAGTTAGGTCTATAGCAGGGGTGCACAATTCCGGTCCTGGAGGGCCGGTGTCCTCCTGGCTTTTGTTCCAACCTTGCCCTAAATTACTTAATTGGACCAATTATTACCAATTATTGGTCTAATTAAGTAATTTAGAACACAGTTGGAACAAAAGCCAGGAGGGATCCGGCCCTCCAGGACTGGAATTGTGCACCCCTGGTCTATAGGATGCTGCAAAACTTTTGACCACTTTTTTATTTATTTTTCCCCTCGCATGCAGTAAAACTACTCCTTGGAATAACTCTAACTAGCACGCCTTCCTTATATATTGACACACGGAACGGAACTGCCAACATTGAAACCCTCAAGATAAACAATGCTAATTACACAGGCAGGTCTGACTGTATCGCATTACGAGAAACCCTGTGGGTTACTTACTACTATGAAATCTGCTGTGTGCATTGAGGAGAACCCGACTGTTAATACAGGGGTCTTTTTAGCAAGGGGTTACCCCTTCAAATCTGGGGGTAACAACTGGAGATGCGCTGTGCAGCGGAGTTCGGTCCGGGTGGAACTATATGGAACATCGGAGCAATGGGCCGAGGGGAACTATAACAGGCGCGCACAACTACTGTGCTGCTGAGGTAGGGTTTGCCTGAGCTCCTGTCAAACTCATTATAAGCCGCTCATGTTAATTAATGTTACCCTGCCCGATAATTGCAGCCACTGTAGCTTTCACACACTCAATCTCAACCCCGTGCATTATTAGCAACAGATCCAGTTCTGCCACCCAATTCCGTTTTGCTAAATAAAAAAAAAACTCGATTTTAAATCTCGCACCCAAGTTGCTGTAGAATATTGACAGTTGTGCGATTAAAAAGTATAGCGTACAGAAAACTACTGAGTGTCTGTGTGTCAGTGTCTGTCTGTCTGTGTGTCAGTGTGTGTGTCTCTGTCTCTGTGTTTCAGTGTCTGTGTGTGTCAGTGTGTCTGCGTCTGTGTTTCAGTGTCTGTGTGTCTGTGTGTGTGTCTGTCTGTGTGTGTCTCTGCGTCTGTTTCAGTGTCTGTGTGTGTGTCTGTCTGTGTGTCAGTGTGTGTGTCTCTGCGTCTGTGTGTGTCTGTCTGTGTCTCTGCGTCTGTGTTTCAGTGTCTGTGTGTGTGTCTGTCTGTGTGTGTCAGTGTCAGTGTGTCTCTGCGTCTGTGTTTGTGTCTGTGTGTGTGTCTGTCTCTGCGTCTGTGTGTGTCTGTCTGTGTCTCTGCGTCTGTGTTTCAGTGTCTGTGTGTGTCAGTGTGTCTCTGCGTCTGTGTTTCAGTGTCTGTGTGTGTCAGTGTGTCTCTGCGTCTGTGTTTCAGTGTCTGTGTGTCTGTCTGTCTGTGTGTCAGTGTGTGTGTCTCTGTGTCTGTGTGTGTCAGTGTGTCTCTGCGTCTGTGTGTGTGTCTGTCTGTGTGTCAGTGTGTGTGTCTCTGCGTCTGTGTGTGTCTGTCTGTGTCTCTGCGTCTGTGTTTCAGTGTCTGTGTGTTTAAGTGTCTGTTTCAGTGCTGTGTGTCAGTGTGTGTCTGTCTCTGTGTGTCAGACAGTGTGTGTGTCTGACTCTGGGTGCATGTGTCAGTGTGTTTCAGTGTCAGTGTTTCAGTGTCTGTCTGTGTCAGTGTCTGTCTGTCTCTGTGTTTCAGTGTCTGTCAGTGTGTGTCTGTCTGTCAGACAGTTTGTGTGTCTGTCTCTGTGGGTTCATGTGTCAGTGTGTGTGTTTCACTGTGTGCGTGTGTCAGTGTGTGTGCGTGTGTCTGTCTCTGTGTGTGCGTGTGTCAGTGTGTGTGTGTGTGTTTACAGCTTTCGTGTGTTTTATTGTATTATTATTACAAAGTGTTTTGGTTTTGTGTTAAGTAGACAGCACGGGTTTAATCAGCACCGTGATTAATTCGCGCTGTTGTTATGTAACGCAATACCCGCCATTGATCTCGAGTTCCATGGCTACAAACAGGCCTGCTTATTGTTCAGTGCTTGTTCTGTCAGGGAAGTCCTGGAGGCCGGTGACTTCCTTTATAAACAGCAGCTTCACAAAGACATGCTGAGCACAGGCGGGCTCAGACTTGTGTGCAACGTGTCCGGTTACAGAGCGGGCTGCAGAAGGAACCAGCCCCCAGTTTGATACTGGGAACGAGACGAGATTGAGCTGCAGGTGAAAACCGTGCTCAAGTTCAGTTTGACAACCTGCGCTCCGCTGTCTAAGTCACGCGTGGATCGGACGGCCGGATCAGGTCATCACAGTCCACGTTTAATTCGCACGTCGCTTGCTGGGGCTCCAGCTAGACTCTACTACAGCTTGAAAATGAATTCCCAGTAACTTCTATGGGAAACCATTCAGGTTAGAGACCATCACTTTGAAAACAGCCCCGCTGGTACCAGTAAAAGACTCGGCCACTTGATTCCTTCCAGGATTTCCTGCAACTCCCCCAGGCTTGAGAGCAGTGAATAACCTCTAGCAGGCAAGTTCCATCAATCAATCAATCCCAGTCCTGGAGGGCCAGGATTCCACTCCAGGTTTGTGTGACAGCTTCAATGAGATCATGAACGACTTCAGGGTCTGGATAGAGCTTTATTTGGCTGGAACAAAGACCAGGAGTGGAACGGGACAGTCCCCTGTCTTACACGTTTAAAAACAATGGGGTGTACAAACTGTCGCATTGCGTATCATGCCCTATACCCGTTTACCCCAAACCCCAAACCCCCAGTTCATTTTTTGTTTTGCTTATTAAATAGTTTTAAAACTTTGCTATAAAATGGATGTGCGGGCCGCGGGTCTGTCATTCGTCCTCGAAGTTCTGGTTCAGAAGGAAGTTGGCAGCCAGGTTCTCGTTCTTCTCGCAGGCGAAGTAGGCCTGGATCACCAGCCCCTCTGGGAAGCCCAGGGCTTTTAACTGCAGGGGGAGAGAGAGGAGAAGACAACGCCTCGGGGTTAGGAGAGAGAGAGAGAGGGAGAGAGAGAGAGAGAGAGAGAGAGGGAGGAGGAGAAGACACCTCAGGGTTAGGAGAGAGAGGAGGAGAAGAAGACACCTCAGGGTTAGGAGAGAGGAGGAGAAGAAGACACCTCAGGGTTAGGAGAGAGGAGGAGAAGAAGACACCTCAGGGTTAGGAGAGAGGAGGAGAAGAAGACACCTCAGGGTTAGGAGAGAGAGGAGGAGAAGAAGACACCTCAGGGTTAGGAGAGAGAGGAGGAGAAGAAGACACCTCAGGGTTAGGAGAGAGAGGAGGAGAAGAAGACACCTCAGGGTTAGGAGAGAGGAGGAGAAGAAGACACCTCAGGGTTAGGAGAGAGAGGAGGAGAAGAAGACACCTCAGGGTTAGGAGAGAGGAGGAGAAGACACCTCAGGGTTAGGAGAGAGGAGGAGAAGACACCTCAGGGTTAGGGTTAGAGAGAGAGAGTGAGAAAGAGCGAGGGAGGGAGAAGACACCTCTGGGTTAGGGGAGAGAGAGAGAGAGGAGACAGCTCAGGGTTAGGGGAGAGAGAGAGAGGAGACAGCTCAGGGTTAGGGGAGAGAGAGAGAGGAGACAGCTCAGGGTTAGGGGAGAGAGAGAGAGGAGACAGCTCAGGATCAACCTTGCCTGGTTAGCAAGCCCAACTCCATTTTAACGATCAATTCCAATTCCAGTGAAGAATTGATATTGATAACTGCTGTGACCGTTCAACTGGTTTCAATCTCTCTCACACAGACACACACACACTCTCACAGACACACTCCCACACACACTCACAGAGACACACAGACACACACACTCTCACAGAGACACACAGACACACACACTATCACATACTCAGATACACACACACTCTCCGAGACACACACAGACACACTCCCACACACTCTCTCACACACACTCATCACTGTGTGAGACTTCTACTCTGCCCCTGCACACACACACACACTCTCACACACACTCATCACCGTGTGAAAGACCTCTCCTCTGCCCCTGCACACACACACACACACACTCATCACTGTGTGAAAGACCTCTCCTCTGCCCCTGCACACACACACACACACACACACACACACACACACACACACTCTCATCACTGTGTTAAAGACCTCTCCTCTGCCCCTGCACACACACACACACACACACACACACACACTCATCACTGTGTTAAAGACCTCTCCTCTGCCCCTGCACACACACACACACACACACACACACACACTCTCATCACCGTGTTAAAGACCTCTCCTCTGCCCCTGCACACACACACACACACACACACACACACTCTCACACACACTCATCACCGTGTGAAAGACCTCTCCTCTGCCCCTGCACACACACACACACACACACACACACACACACACACACACACTCTCATCACCGTGTGAAAGACCTCTCCTCTGCCCCTGCACACACACACACACACACACACACACTCTCATCACTGTGTGAAAGACCTCTCCTCTGCCCCTGCACACACACACACACACACACACACACACACACACACACACTCTCATCACTGTGTTAAAGACCTCTCCTCTGCCCCTGCACACACACACACACACACACACACACACACACACACACACACACACACACACACACACACACACACACACACACACACACTCATCACTGTGTGAAAGACCTCTCCTCTGCCCCTGCACACACACACACACACACACACACACACACACACACACACACACACACACACACACACTCTCATCACTGTGTGAAAGACCTCTCCTCTGCCCCTGCACATACCCGCTCAATGGCTTCCTTCTCCTGCGGGGACACCTGCACGTAGTCGACGGGTGAGTTATCATCGTCCCCCAGGACCCCCAGGTCTCCCTCCCCCTCCGCGATCTCCGCCGGACCCCCGCCCTGCGGCTCGTTCAGCATCTGGATGAATCGCTCCTGGTGCTGGCTGATCTGCTGTGGGGGGGGGGGACACAAAACTCAACTGGATTGTCATCAGCAGCTACCCCCTCACAAACTTGAATTTAAAAAAAAAACTACAAGAACACAGAAAACTCGAGGTCTGAGCGAGGAGAGAGGGGAGGGGAGGGGAGGGAGAGGAAGAGGAGAGGGGAAGGAGAGGGAGAGGGAGGGGAGTGAGAGGAAGAGGAGAGGGGAAGGAGAGGGAGAGGGAGGGGAGGGGAGGGGAGAGCGGGGAGTCCCGGGACGGGTACCTGCAGTAACTGTGGGTTCTCCCGGCCCAGCCGCTGCAGCAGTGCTGGTAACAGGCTGGGGTTCTGCTGGATCACCTGCCTCATGTTCTGGAACTGGGGCTGCTCTCGAAGAAACTCCAGCGGGTTTAAACCTGCAGGGACCACGAGAGACAAATCACACCTCCGCCCCTAACCCCGTCACTCTGATCAGAGGGGCTCCTCCACCCCTAACCCCGTCACTCTGATCAGAGGGGCTCCTCTGCCCCTAACCCCACATAGGGCAGCAGTGTGGAGTAGTGGTTAGGGCTCTGGACTCTTGACCAGAGGGTTGTGGGTTCAATCCCAAGTGGGGGACACTGCTGTTGTACCCTTGAGCAAGGTACTTTACCTAGATTGCTCCAGTAATAACCCAACTGTATAAATGGGGAATTGTATGTAAAAATAATGTGATATCTGTAAAATGTGAAATAATGTATAATGTGATATGTTGTAACAATTGTAAGTCGCCCTGGATAAGGGCGTCTGCTAAGAAATAAATAATAATAATAATAATAATAATAATAATAATAATAATAATAATAATAACCCCGTCACTCTGATCAGAGGGGCTCCTCCACCCCTAACCCCGTCACTCTGATCAGAGGGGCTCCTCCGCCCCTGACCCCGTCACTCTGATCAGAGGGGCTCCTCCGCCCCTGACCCCGTCACTCTGATCAGAGGGGCTCCTCCGCCCCTGACCCCGTCACTCTGATCAGAGGGGCTCCTCCGCCCCTGACCCCATCACTCTGATCAGAGGGGCTCCTCCGCCCCTGACCCCATCACTCTGATCAGAGGGGCTCCTCCGCCCCTGACCCCATCCCCAGCATTGGGTCTTACCCTCGGGTGCAGGGTTCTGTGGGAGTGCCGGCTCTTCTGCGGTGGGACTGCTCTCCTGCACGGGGCAGCTGGGAATACCCTGCAAAACAAACAGCCAGCGCGGTAGAGACAGGGGACCTGAACCCCAGGACTGGGTGCAGCAGCAGCAGCAGCAGCAGCAGGGCTAGTGTGAGTTTGTAACCCTGCTCAAACTCCTGGCTCCTGATCATTTTAATATTAATAATAATAGTAGACTTCATTGAGGGGAGCTCTGAACCCCAGGACTGGGTGCAGCAGCAGCAGCAGCACTAGTGTGAGTTTGTAACCCTGCTCAAACTCCTGGCTCCTGATCATTTCAATATTAATAATAATAACAGACTTCATTGAGGGGAGCTCTGAACCCCAGGACTGGGTGCAGCAGCAGGGCTAGTGTGAGTTTGTAACCCTGCTCAAACTCCTGGCTCCTGATCATTTCAATATTAATAATAATACTAGACTTCATTGAGGGGAGCTCTGAACCCCAGGGCTGGGTGCAGCAGCAGGGCTGGGAGAGCTCCTGGGTCCCAGCCCTGTGTAAAGCACAGGCACTCACAGTGAGGAGGTACTCCACGGCGCGGTGAGGATTGTTGAAGCTGGCTCTCAGCGCTGCCACCACCTGCTCCCTCTCGTAGCCCATCGACATGATCTCCGTCAGCATGGCCTCGTACTGCTGCCCTGTTACTGGAGGAGACGAAGGACAAGGAGAGAGGACCGGTTACACTGAGCCCCGCTCGTCCTGCATCACTGAGCACTCTGCAGGGAGGGAACACACCCGCTCAATCCCTTCCAGGCTCAGCGTGTCTGTGAACAGGATGGCTTTGCAGAGGCGACGTCAGAACAGAAACACAGACCCAAAACAAGTAACAGCAGCACAAAACTGAAACGCTACAGCGCTCAGCTTTCATTAAACAAAAAAAAAAAACGTTTAAACAAAACACTCAGTGTGGAGTCGTGGTTAGGGCTCTGGACTCCTGACCGCAGGGTCGTGGGTTCAATCCCAGGTGGGGGACACTGCTGCTGTACCCTTGAGCAAGGTACTTTACCTAGATTGCTCCAGTAAAAACCCAACTGTATAAATGGGTATGTAAAAATAATGTGATATCTTGTAAATTGTAAGTCACCCTGGATAAGGGCGTCTGCTAAGAAATTAATAATAATAATAATAATAATAATAATAATAATAATAATAATAATAATAATAATAATAATAATAATAATAATATTGTATTCTACTAGTATTATTATTTGCATTGACTGTAAACTACACTGTGTTTAAATATGAAGCTTGCATTGTAACTCTGTGCTGCTCTGGAACAGATAAAGTCATCTGCCAGATCAATAATTAATAATAAATAAATAAATAAATACAGAAGAGCAGAACACGAGACTGGGAGCGAGTTAACTGGTATCACTCACCCAGCGCCGAAGACGCGTCTCCTTCCAGTTCAGCGTCTAAAACAGGATCCAAGCTGGAAAGAGAACATGAAGAAATAAAGAATGGACAGGTCTGTCAGCTTTTGGAAAACATTAAAATGGGACGGAATGCAGAGGGAGGCCAAACTTATATTAGATTATTTTTGTACAAATATATAAACTGCAAGAACGTCTGGAAACATTAAAAAGTGTTTTTAAAAACAAAACGGACTGGATTTGAACGTCTTCCGCCTCTGAACTGGGTTGCTGGACAGCTGTGGGCAGAATCTTCGCATCACCCTCTATACAGAATGAACTGCCTCTGCTTCAGAGAGTCGAACGAAACCTGCTGAATAATGCGACCTGAACATATCGAATTGCACACAACGCTTTGGAGTTTCCCCATACGCTTCACGAAAAAAAACAGTCAAATCAAAAGACATTTCGAAAATCTAACATGCAATACTACAGCGTGGAGTAGTGGTTAGGGCTCTGGACTCCTGACCGGAGGGTCGTGGGTTCAATCCCAGGTGCAGGACACTGCTGCTGTACCCTTGAGCAAGGTAAGAAAATAATAAAGTTTACAAACGAGAGGAGGCCATTCAGCCCATCTTGCTCGTTTGGTTGTTAGTAGCTGATTGATCCCAGAATCTCATCAAGCAGCTTCTTGAAGGATCCCAGGGTGTCAGCTTCAACAACATTACTGGGGAGTTGGTTCCAGACCCTCACAATTCTCTGTGTAAAAAAAGTGCCTCCTATTTTCTGTTCTGAATGCCCCTTTATCTAATCTCCATTTGTGACCCCCGGTCCTTGTTTCTTTTTTCAGGTCGAAAAAGTCCCCCGGGTTGACATTGTCTATACCTTTTAGGATTTTGAATGCTTGAATCAGATCACCGCGTAGTCTTCTTTGTTCAAGACTGAATAGATTCAATTCTTTTAGCCTGTCTGCATACGACATGCCTTTTAAACCCGGGATAATTCTGGTTGCTCTTCTTTGCACTCTTTCTAGAGCAGCAATATCCTTTTTGTAACGAGGTGACCAGAACTGAACACAATATTCTAGGTGAGGTCTTACTAATGCATTGTAAAGTTTTAACATTACTTCCCTTGATTTAAATTCAACACTTCTCACAATATATCCAAGCATCTTGTTGGCCTTTTTTATAGCTTCCCCACATTGTCTAGATGAAGACATTTCTGAGTCAACATAAACTCCTAGGTCTTTTTCATAGCTCCCTTCTTCAATTTCAGTATCTCCCATATGATATTTCTAATGCACATTTTTATTGCCTGCGTGCAATACTTTACACTTTTCTCTATTAAATGTCGTTTGCAGGAGGAATCCGTCGCTGACCCTACCCGGCGGGGGTCACTGGCGGGGTCGTGGCCGTGCTCTCTGCTCCGGGGGGGCCCATCTCTGGAGGGATGGGGATCGCTGCTGGGGTGGGCACTGGACACTGGGACGAGCTCAATTCCTGAAGGGGGGTCCGCGCTGATGACTCCGCAGCCTGGGGGCCCCCTCCCGAACATTTCTGCTATCCAGATCAAAAAAATAAATTAATTAATAAGTGCCGTGATTTAGCAGCTCCGTGACTCAAAATCTGAGACGCAGGAAAATAAATAAAATCGTGTTTTTTTGTTGTTGTTTTGTTTACCTTGGCTACCATGACGACCACGAAGTTGTTGTCCTGGATTTTGCAGTCTTTGATTGGCGTGTCATCCTGCAGGATCTTCCCGGCGTAGATCAGCTTCTGTCCGGCCACAGGGAAGCATTCCTTCCCTTTCTCCGCTTCGATCTTCTCCTTCAGAGCTCTGACCTGAGAAATAACGAGGTCAGAGACGCACGCACGCGCGCACGCACCCACATACACACACGCACGCACGCACGCACGCACGCACGCCTCCCATCGCCGCGGCTGGAAATTCAAAACGAGAGCCATCAGAACTGTCTGTCCCTGCCCAATCAATCAATCCCGGTCCTGGAGGGCCATCGCTCCACTCCAGGTTTTGCTTCAGGTCTGGATGGAGGCTGAACTGGGTCAATGGAACCATTTACAACAGGGTTGGAGCGAAGACCAGGAGTGGAACACCAGCCCTGGTCTATAGAGTAAGAATTAGCAAGCTCTGTGACAATTTGACAAGTCCCTTTCCAGATACATGCAACAATGGAAGTTATTATTAGTTTATTTAGCAGACGCCTTTATCCAAGGCGACTTACAGAGACTAGGGTGTGTGAACTATGCATCAGCTGCAGAGTCACTTACAACTACGTCTCACCCGAAAGACGGAGCACAAGGAGGTGAAGTGACTTGCTCAGGGTCACACAGTGAGTCAGTGGCTGAGGTGGGATTTGAACCGGGGATCTCCTGGTTACAAGCCTTTTTCTTTAACCACCGTCCCACAGAGACGGATAGATGAGCACACAGTCCTTCAGCAAACTTCACGTTACATAAAAAATATAAGCCTTCGATTTTCGTAGTATTTATTATAGATTTTGTTTTAAATGTAACGATCTCTGCCGCCGCTTTGCAGCTGTTAAATCACTTTGAGTATATCCTACTGTAACGCTATAGGCACAGTACGATAACGCCAAGACCAACGAAATAACATTATTACTGTATTTAACGAGCGCTACATTAAACTAGTGTGAAGTGTGTTTTTTTTAATTTTTCAATAGCTGATAATGTCAATTACAAACGTGCGGTATTTAAAAAAAAAAACGTTACATTCAAAATGTGTTTACTTTTTAACTGTACTGTTTACTTAAAAAATATATACATATACATTTAAAAACACGTGTCAGTGTCACTCAAGAGAGACGAGTTTTAAACTGCTTAACAGACACAAGACTGTTTATATTACATTATAAATATGTCAGATGTTGATGTTACCCCAAAAGGCGCCTCGTTGTCTGATATATTTGCAATTTGCTGTGTGTGTCGTCCTCGCATCTCATTTCAACACACACGCACACGCACACGTTAATACGCTTACCGTGTCGTCCGGGTCGATGTCTATCTTGATAGTTTGCTGTTGTAAGGTCTTCAGTGTGATTTGCATCGTCGGTTTTAATTCTTGCACCACCCCTGCGGCTCACCCTGTTGTTCCTGTCTGTCTCTGTGCGTGTGGGGGTGCGTGCACAGTACTGTGGTTCAAACGTGTGTCTTGTTTTTTAGTTTAATGAAATAATTAACTGCACGATAGAAACTGCATGTCACGCACCGGACAGCAACCATCTTAATGAGTGATGACACGGGGGGGGGGCTCGTCACGTGATTGGGGACCAAACGCTTGAATAATAATAATCATAATCATAATAATCATCATGTGGGGTTAAGATATTAATTAAGTCCTTGGTTATTGTAAGTAACCATTTCTGTCTATTTTAAATAGTTTTATTTTTAATATATATCTTTGAATTACAGATAATACAGCCAGTCATGACTCATGTATTTCCATACATTTGAATGACGGAGAGGGCGAATGTTTATTCAGGCGTGGTTAGTTTAGCAACCTTAAAATATTTATTTATTTATTTATTCGTTTAAATCATTAACATGATCAAAACAGGCGACAGCTTCCACGTTCTTTAAAAATTAAAATAGCGGTGAACAATTTTTTCTTAGTGGGGCTGGTTTTAAAAAACTACAACTCCCACAATGCACCGGGAGGCACTTCCCGTCCAGCGGTTTGTAAACAAAGTAAGGAGATGGAGGCCGGGAGGAGATCTCGCACAGCAACAACAACAACACCGTAACATGGCAGCTGTTTTAAAAGCTCCTTTACTTTTCCGAGTAGAGGGGAGGAGCGCTGAAATAGTTTGCCGTTCCAGCATGATTTAAAATATATATTTGTGTCCTTCTTTTTCGTTTTAACAACAACACGAGGTTGTGTCACAGACTGTCTGTGTGGCGTGTGTCGGTTTGTCTTCGTCCCCTCTGAACAGACACCTCGACTCCTTCATCCCCGCCGCTGTGGTTCTTGTAATTTAATGGGGAACTGCCTGACATCTCAAGCCGCGGATGACCTCTCGTTGCTGAACGAGTCTGACGGGGCGAGCCTGCCCGGGGAACCGCCGCCTCCGCCTCCGCCTTACCAGGTGAAGCACCGCAACGAAGGGGACAGGCGTCAAAATACAGACCGGGGATTTAGCGTCTGAGCGGAGGGAGGGGAAGGAAGGCATGGCTTTATCAATAATAATAATAATAATAATAATAATAATATGTGATGAATTAAAATATACTGTCATTAGCTCCTGTGCTGGGGTGATCTGTCACACTTAAAAACGGTATCGGTGATTGAACTACAGTAAAATAAGTGCTGTCCCGTTTAACTTGTATAGCCCGGGACATTTATTCACGCAGCTTGGGCGGCGTTTGCAGTATTGCCCGTGTGATTCAAACCCCTGCATGGTGTGGCACAGAAACGAAAGACTGCACCCGGTCCAACTAGGGAAACGAATCCATGGAGGTGTCGTGCAAATGAAACGCGGTGACGGGGCGTCTGTCCTGCCTGCGTTTGAAGGTGTATTTTATTCAAGATAGAAATGTGCTTTCTCGTTTCTTACTCGGACACTGTGTCACTGTGTGAGTCGTTCTTGGTTGCAGGACAAGCCTGGACTGAGTTCAGACATTTGGGAGATCGATATAAAAGGGATGTTCTGATCAATTAATGATTAACGCTTTGGAATTCAATCGATAGTATGATGTCCTATTCTCGTATTAAAAAAAAAAAAAGATTTTATTTGATCTGTTTATTTAATAAAGTAACAGAAACAATCTTACCCTGAGAGGAAGAATTCAATACTTTAACACAAACCAGACATCACAGGGGGCTGTGTTGGGCACTGAGAAAGTAAGAAAGACTTTAGTGCAGTTGAATGGGGTCAGGGGTCAGTTCCTGGTTTTTCAATTCCTCAGCGGAAGTGATTGGCTGTGGCCGCTGTCTGTGAGAAGCTCATTGTAACAGAATGCTGCAGGGCTGCGATTTCGATCAATGACGCGCTGGGATTGATTTTATAATGGAATTGGAATTGAAAACAAACTGACCCTCAACCCTGGTCACCGCTGCCTCTCCACAGCCTCCGCTGGTGTTCTATATTGACCAATAGGAAGTCCTCGCTGTGTTGTATATTGACCAATAGGAAGGCCTTGCTGTGTTTGTCCCGCAGGAGCATGTCCCGGTCCTCGTGTATCACCCGACCCCCAGCCAGACCCGGCTGGCCACGCAGCTGACCGAGGAGGAGCAGGTCCGCATCGCCCAGCGCATCGGCCTCATCCAGCACCTGCCCAGAGGAATCTTCAACCCCGGCTCCGAGCCCGCCGACAAGAAAGTGAAGGAGTGAGTACCACCCCCGAACCCAACCCCAACCCCAACCCCGAGACCAACTCCAACCCTCAACCCCAACCCCCACCCCAACTCCAACCCTCAACCCCAACCCCAACCCCGGCTCCGAGCCCCACAACAAGAAAATGAAGGAGTGAGTACCACCCCCAACCCCAACCCCGAGCCCAACTCCAACTCCAACCCTCAACCCCAACCCCAACCCCAACCCCAACCCTAACTCCGAGCCCGCCGACAAGAAAGTGAAGGAGTACCACCCCCGAACCCAACCCCAACCCCCACTCCGAGCCCAACTCCAACTCCAACCCTCAACCCCAACCCCAACCCCAACCCCAACCCTAACTCCGAGCCCGCCGACAAGAAAGTGAAGGAGTACCACCCCCGAACCCAACCCCAACCCCCACTCCGAGCCCTCTGACAAGAAAGTGAAGGAGTACCACCCCCGACCCCAACCCACACCCCAGCTCCAACCCCCAACTCCCACCCCCAATCCAACTCCGAGCCCTCCGACAAGAAAGTGAAGGAGTACCAACCCCCACCCCAAACTCCAACCCCCAAAAAAACCAACATCGCTCTATCTAAGCAAAGAAAAACAGTGCAGTTCCGTGCTGCAGTGAAAGTGAAAGCCCCGCGATGTCTCCTCTCTGTGCAGGTGTGTGATCTGCATGCTGGACTTCGAGTTGGGAGACCCCGTGCGGTTCCTGCCCTGTCTGCACATCTACCACCTGAACTGCATCGACGACTGGCTCATGAGGTCCTTCACCTGCCCCTCCTGCATGGAGCCCGTGGACGCAGCCCTGCTGTCCTCCTACGAGACTAACTGAGGGGGGAGGCAGGGGGCTTCCCCTCCTCTTCCCTCCCCCGCTCCCTCCCTCCACCACGATGCACTTTCTCAATGCTGCTTCGGAATCTGTGACAGAAGAGTCCTGCTTCTTTCACTGCACCACTAAACCAACCCTACTATAATTATTATGATGATGATGATGATGATGATGATGATGATGATGGAGGGTGGTTGTGGTTTGGTTATTTTCTCAATGCTGCTTTGACTTTCACCAACGGCCTGAAATAATTTAGATGCTGATCTATTTATGTTGATTTCTTGTTTTTTGTTTTAATGGGTTGCACTACTTCTGAAAATCTTTTTTTTTTTTTTTTTTTCCCTAGTCTGAGCGTGAAACTCAGACTGGCCCTGTAACCCAGTCCTAGGGTTCAGAACTTCAGCTCATTATTTGAATGCTCGGGAGCCAGGAGTTTGATATTCAATGTTTTCTGCCTTACAGCTGCATGAGCAGCTCCTAATAAACAACGTACAGACTCAGGTGAGGCTTATTCACGCTGTGCTGAGAAGTTCTGTCAGTTCAGATTGACCAGGAGCCCATTTGTAACTCCTGGTCATTTCAACAAGGAGAGCTCTGAACCCCAGGACTGGGTGCAGCAGCAGCAGGGCTAGTGTGAGTTTGTAACCCTGCTCAAACTCCTGGCTCCTGATCATTTCAATATTAATAATAATACTAGACTTCATTGAGGGGAGCTCTGAACCCCAGGACTGGGTGCAGCAGCAGCAGCAGGGCTAGTGTGAGTTTGTAACCCTGCTCAAACTCCTGGCTCCTGATCATTTCAATATTAATAATAATAATAGTAGACTTCATTGAGGGGAGCTCTGAACCCCAGGACTGGGTGCAGCAGCAGCAGCAGCAGGGCTAGTGTGAGTTTGTAACCCTGCTCAAACTTCTGGCTCCTGATCACTTCAATATTAATAATAATACTAGACTTCATTGAGGGGAGCTCTGAACCCCAGGACTGGGTGCAGCAGCAGCAGCAGCAGGGCTAGTGTGAGTTTGTAACCCTGCTCAAACTTCTGGCCCCTGATCACTTCAATATTAATAATAACACTAGACTTCATTGAGGGGAGCTCTGAACCGCAGGGCTGGGTGCAGCAGCAGCAGCAGGGCTAGTGTGAGTTTGTAACCCTGCTCAAACTCCTGGCTCCTGATCATTTCAATATTAATAATAATAGGCCTCGAATGAATGGCTAATTCTGTGTGTTTGATGACGCATCTTGGTAATTTGCAGCAGTGCAAATGTATTTTGATGTGTACCAGGTTATGAAGATACCTGTTCAATGTGAGGCGATGCAATAGGCCAGCGCTGTACAACCAGCCCCCAAAGCTTCACAAACGAGACCGATTTCAAAACACGGCTGTGAGATCCTCGTTGATTTACCCGTTCCTCAAAACGAGATTTACAACGGGGAATCCCGTTCCTGCACTCGCAGACGAAAAAAATAAAAAAAAAAACATAATGCTTTATTTATTTATGGTGTATTATTAAAATCATTTTCACGTGGGTAAGGAAACAACTTTTTAAACACCTTTTAATTTAAAAGGAAAAAAAGAAAGTCGCTGTGGCTGCAGTCGTGGAATGAACGATGTGTTTGGATCGCCAGTGTATATAACGAGACGCACACGCAGACGTACACAAACACACACACACGTACAGAGACACGCAGAGACAGACACACACACACGTACGCAGACAGACAGACACGCACACACATATTCGTGGGTACTGACTGCGTAGAAGAATGCTTTGAACAGACAGTCTTCTCCACTCAGTATAAAGGTAGATTTTAATTAGAGACGTGTTTCATGCCGCTCGTTTCTATCTAGTCCAGGGCCGGCCCTCCCCGTTCCTGCAGGTTTCCCGGGTCTCTTTAAATCATCACTAGCTGCTGGTGTCGACCGCGTAAGAAAACGCCTGGTTGAGTAATTGAGAACCCGGGCGTGGCGCGCGCGCCAGAAGACCCCGCGGCTCTCCAGGGCCTCATCTAACAGCTGAATTTTCGCTTGCTGGTTTATTTATTTTCTTGTTGTTTCCTCAGTCTTGGCTTAATGTGTGTCTGAATAAAACAGAACCGTTTCCTCCCAAGTCCTCCCACCCCGCAGTCCGAATCTGTAAAGCATCAGAGACCCAACGCTGACGAAGAACGAAAAAGACCCAGCCTGTCCGGACCAGACACGAACTCCTGGAGTCAGAACAGCACAGCACTGCAGGGTTTGTCTTCCACCAAGCAGGTTTAAAGAAACACAACAACGGAGCACCTACACAAACTGGACTTCCAACCAGGTCTGCTTGAATGCAGTGCCGGAGACGGAAAACACGGGGGGCTGCTAAATAATAATAACATGCTGTGTGTTGGCCATGTTCAATTGAATCGGTTTGCAGAGAAGGAGAACGTGTTTTAATGATACACACGTCTGGCTGCTGCTTGCTGTTTTAATGCATTTTATATAAAGTCATCACCACTAGCCCTTCACAGCACTGCATTGCCTTCTGAAATTAAAGAGACTGTGGATTTCTGTAGACCGGATCTGTGAAATTGTGAGAAACTGTGTCCCCTCTGTCAAACGCATTTCAGCATGGGAACACACGCTTTATAACTACAGAAATAAAACCAGTCACAATGAGAGCTGTTTGTCCTGTTGTGAAAAAAATATTTTTGAAAACACCCCCCCACCCCCCACACACCTACACCCACGCACACTCCCTCCCACACGCTCCCCTCCCCCCCCACACACTCCTACACCCCCCCCACCACACCCCCGCACACACACCTACAGCCCCCCCACACCTACCCTCACACACACCCACGCACATCCCCCCCCGCCACACACACACACACACACACACACACTACGTCATTCACTTGGTGGTTTTCGTAATTTTTTATTTTTTTTAATGGTGCAATTTACAATTTGGTAAATAAATCTGATCCAGTTTCCTAATTTCTGAGAGAATTCACATTGTCAGCTCAGTAATCGGGGATATAGAAACAACAGGCGCTCCTGTGTGAAAATGTCAGACCGCTTTGTGCTTGAATCAGGCATCTTAAACAACTTCTAAGAAGTCTCCTGCGTTTCACCGTGTGTGGCTCCGTGTTCCTTTTCTCTGCTTTAAATGAATTGCATGGGGTGGCCTATGAAAGTCATCAATTAAATCAGACTAATCACTAATTTGCCTATTCCAAGATGTTCAGTTCCAGCGGTTTGATTTCACACGCACAACAAATCAGAAATGTAGTTTCGAATACATTTTGCACAACTGCTGGCAAAACTTTAAAACATTAAAACATTTGACATTTTGAAAATCTAACTCTGCAATACTACTGTACTGCTATCACGGCTTCCGATAAGACTTTTCAACGAGATCGTTTTGAAAATCTAACTCTGCAATACTACTGTACTGCTATCACGGCTTCCGATAAGACTTTTCAACGAGATCGTTTTGAAAATCTAACTCTGCAATACTACTGTACTGCTATCACGGCTTCCGATAAGACTTTTCAACGAGATCGTTTTGAAAATCTAACTCTGCAATACTACTGTACTGCTATCACGGCTTCCGATAAGACTTTTCAACGAGATCGTTTTGAAAATCTAACTCTGCAATACTACTGTACTGCTATCACGGCTTCCGATAAGACTTTTCAACGAGATCGTTTTGGTAGTTTCTTTTGAATACACGGTGTTAAAGATCTAAATGACGTAATAGTTTGTTTTAAATGACGTCACAATCCTAAAATCCTCGGTGAAATCTTTTAGCCACAGCTGCGTACATTCCTTGGCTCGGCACAAACACCCGAGTCCTGAAAGGGCTCCCCCCCCCCCAGTGCACTGTCCCTGAATGCAGGCGTTTATGAAGACAGAGGACACATTAAACCTGACACACCTGAACAAACCAACAGCCCTCGTTTATTCTGCTCAGACCGGTCCCAGGAGATCAAGGAGCGACACGTGCCCAAGATCAGACATTTCAACACACTATTAAATCCACTTTGAAACAGAAACCTTTAATAAAAAATAAAACGATTAAGCAACGTACAGTACGTGAAACTGAAACTATATACAGACTAGGGGGGGTGAACTCTGCATCATCATCATCATCACCTGCTGCTGCTGCTGCTGCTGCAGAGTCGCTTCCAATAGGAGCTCGTTTGATTCACGTTTCGCAGGAGCTGTGAAGCAGCGACTCTGCTATATATAAAAAACGGGGGAAACCCTCAAAAGCCATTTTAACGCAGTACATGTAACGAGGCGATCCCACTCTGAAAACCAGCAGAGGCGTGTCCCGGAACAGCTTATGGATTTCTAACACGTGATACGCGAGTGTGTAAAGAGCCTCAGTAAGGAAGCTTTTGGCACAATTACAATTAAGGAATAAAAGAAAAAAGGAACTATAAACTTAACCATGCGGGGGGGCAGGGGGGGAATCTTAATAGGGGCGGACCAACGTGGAAAAAAACAGAACTAAAAACAGCTGCAAATTAAAGGAAAGACGATATTAAAAACTGATTTTGAAACCTTCGAGACAAAGCAAGCTGGCATTTCAACACTGTAATTTTTAGAAATCCGAAAAACAGTCTGCATGAACTCCGTGGAGTTCCAGAGGCTGTCCCTGCCATGACAGCACAGCTGTGGATTGTAAACGGATACACAGACAGGAGAGAACGCGGGCCGATTGTCCACACAGCGACTGACGGAGTTACCGTGCGGTACACACGCACACGCTGTGAAGTGATTGCTGTCGCCTCCACCGCCTGGAGAGGTCTCACCCGAGGCTGGATGATTCCACCAGTGAAGTTCACGCAGCTATAGAAGGGAGGAACACATTATTGAAAACAGGGATCTGATTGCACAAGCGCCTGGCTCAGGATCGCGTCCCTAGTATACTCAATAGAGGGGCGCTCTGAACCCCAGGACTGGGTGCAGCAGCAGCAGGGCTAGTGTGAGTTTGTAACCCTGCTCAAACTCCTGGCTCCTGATCATTTCAATATTAATAATAATACTAGACTTCATTGAGGGGCGCTCTGAACCCCAGGACTGGGTGCAGCAGCAGCAGCAGCAGCAGCAGGGCTAGTGTGAGTTTGTAACCCTGCTCAAACTCCTGGCTCCTGATCATTTCAATATTAATAATAATACTAGACTTCATTGAGGGGAGCTCTGAACCCCAGGACTGGGTGCAGCAGCAGCAGCAGCAGGGCTAGTGTGAGTTTGTAACCCTGCTCAAACTCCTGGCTCCTGATCATTTCAATATTAATGGGTGCAGCAGCAGCAGCAGCAGGGCTAGTGTGAGTTTCTAACTACATGCACACTTAACCATATTTACTTCACAGCTACGAAACAGTATGCTTGTCAGTTAGACCTTTTTCTTTTAAGATTAGGAAGCAAATGTGTTCAATTTTCCAAATCCTTTTTTTTTTAAAGCAGTTGGGAGATTTGTTAAGAAATAATAATAATAATAATAATAATAATAATAATTAATTTAAAAAGCAAAAAAAAAAAAAAGCATGCCTCTTAAGAAGCTGAGATATTGAAATCCAAACATCCTGGTTCCAAGACTCAAGGCCGTACATCTGAACCCCTCGCGTCTCCAAAATCGAAGTGAGGGGGAGTCGAACATCTCTCCACGCGTCGATGACATCACAACCTGAGAGTTCAACTGCACTCCACAGCACTGCAGACTACAATCATGAGTAACCCCTCCCCAGCACTGAAATAACAGCCCCCGCACTTCCAAAGAGTCCCACGATATGCAGACGATAAAATCCTCAACAAAAACAAAAAAAACACAGACGCCCCCCCGCCCCCGCCCCCCCCCCCCGATCCGGAGCAGGGTTAAAGCATCTTGACAGGTATTATTTTGACAGCAGTTTGGTTTCTGGGGGGGTGGAGAGAAAGAGCGCACAGATGAAGCCGCTCCACAGCCGGTGGGGGGGTGGGTTGTGGTCGAGTCACTGTGATGTGGAAGAGCTGCTCCTGTCTGGCGGGCGGGCGGGCGTCTCACTTCACTAGCGGCCTGGTCTTGTCGTCGTCGC